>NW_021637880.1:0-55020 GCF_004799145.2 Neltuma alba | reverse complement strand
TTTTCATATAAAAATTAGTTAAGTTAGTTATTTGTAATAAATAAATTTTATTTTTTTTAAAATATTCTTGCTAATCGAATTTATTGATTAAAATTACTATTATTATAAAAATGATCTTAACAAATAAATAAATATAAAAAATAAAATAAATTGAGATATTATATTTAAAATTAAAATTAAAATTAATTGAACTCTTGACAAAAAAAGGTGGTGATTGCTATTGGAAGCAGGTGGTAAGTCCAACGTGACTTGTTTTTGTGAAACCAAAGTCAAAAGAAAAACATATTTTACGAGTACAAACATGAATAAACATTGACCAATGGCCTCATTCCACGTGGCAACCCCGCAGTCTAGTCGTAAAGGTGCATGTTGGATGAACTTTGGGACCATTCGTCGCACTTGTCGACCGACGCAACTGGCCTACTCGTGCTTACTGAAACAAGCGATGCAGATGTGCTGCGATTTTTATTTTTTTTGCCAGAGTGCTGTGATTCTTTAAGGCATCAGTATTTTAGTCAATGATGTTGTTTTTTAATTACTTACAATTTAGGCTTTCTTTTAGCAACAATGATTTTGCAAACACGTCATACACCAAGCGTAATTTTTTTTTCCATTTTTAAAATGTATTTTTTTTGCCACACTCCACTTAATAGTTAATAGAAGACAATTGTGTACATTTAAATTCTTAACTTTATATGACATTTTAATTTAATTTTTTAAGTTTAAAAATATATTTATAGTCATTTAATACTACGATAATTAGTTTTAAATAATTAATTTTTTGTAAGAGTTATAATTATTTTAAAAACTAAAATTAATATGTTAGTATTTAAAAATATTTTAATAGCACTTAAGCTCTTAATATTATATTTTTTGTTAACTGTTTTAGAGTAAAAAAATTAAAAGTATATTTTTTTAAAATTGAGAAATCAAATTAAAATTTAATACAAATTAAAGTGTTAAAAATATACTTTTAACTCAAAAAAATAGAGTGAAAAAAAATACAGTCTTTACTCTGCAGTTGGGCGTGAATTCATGGGCAACTGTTGACTGAACCAATGAAAAGATCAGTAATTTGGATATTCTGAAATACTACTTCATATAGCAGGAAAAAAATTAACCATTTTGATCTTAAATCCCTATAATTCACATCCTCTTTCATTGATTAATTAATTTAAATATATTAATTATATTAGTTAAATTAGTCAATATGATACTTTTTTTAAAATACTCCAATTATTTTTATTAATATTCTCTCTCAATTTCCTATTTGATTATTGTTGATGGAATATCAATTAAATTATTTAGAAAAAATTGAGAAACATATGAAGTAAATTTTATATATAAAACTAATATAAATTCTCAAATTATATTCTGCGAACGACAGAGGAGCATCTCAGATGGAGTTTAGCCCCAAAAAAAAGAAGAGCTTGAGAGATTTGTATGGACTTGGAAAGTGGGACTCGTCCCCATTGATTGGTTCTGACGGACATAAGACCCCACCCGCAGCCCATTGCCGATGCATAATTTGTTGTTTAGCAACATGTTCTGACCTAATTAAAGTGATCAAATTATCAAAATAGAGTATAACTGATTACTCAGAAGACCGCCAACAGTGCGAGGATTCCACGTTAATTGGTTCTTCCGATTCATGACGTCAAATGAAGGTTTTTGAGAAAGTTTACCGCAAGGGTCGGGCAAATAAATTAAATATAAATTTTTTTTAAAAAAATCATATTTATGAGTTAAACTTAATTATTTATGTTTTGCAGGACAAACTTCCGTATTTACAAATCAAGCTGCATTATTTGTAAATTTAATTCTCTTGAACCTATTGGAATTGTTTTATATAAGAGCTACGAACGATCTTTTCAGTGCTTTACTATTGTGTGTCATATCGTTTTCTCTTGAGCCCATAGTAAAGAACGAAACCCAGAAGTCTGGACGCCCCCGGCCAACAAAAACAGTAAATAGATTTATTTACAATAAACAATAACAATGTGATAAAGATTTTTGTGTAACAGAATAAATATTTTGTACAACAAAATGTGATAAATATTAGTATTAGTGTTGTACTAATACCTGCCCGCCAAATGTTTAGGCGAGATAATATGACGAAGAAAAACACACGAGGTTAATATTCGACGAACCGAACGCGGCTTCAGCCCATGGTAAAAAATGGAGAGTTCAATTTAAAATGCAAGGAGGCAACCGTAAAAAAGCATACAAAAGGACAAATAATCCGCGCTTATTTATTTAACTCGCTATTTCTCCATTTCATATCCCTTCCTCGTTCGATTCCCCGGGCCAAGAGAGAAGGATTGAGAGGACTCTACCGTGAGAATCGTCGGAAATGGCCGTGTCAAGCTGTGCTAGGGTTTTCTCCTCCTTCGAGTGTCGCTCAGATCCCGATTTCTCTGCTGCTCCGAGGTTCGAGAAGCTCGGTCAAGGACGATTCACAGCCCGCCTCAACGCTGCCGCCGCTGGGACGGCAGCGTTTCATGGGCTCTCTTCCTTGATCCTGAGGTTTCCTCCCAACTTCCAGCGTCAGCTCAGCACCAAGGCTCGGAGGAACTGCAGTAACATTGGAGTGGCGCAAATCGTCGCTGCTTCGTGGTCCAACAACTCTGCTGCTCACGGGGCACCGGCGTCGTCGGCTGCTTCGTCAGCCGTCGATGCCGCCCCTGCCACAGCTCCCCTGTCTGTAGCTCCGGTGGAGCTTGCGGGCGATGAAGACGTTGTCGTCTCGGAGGGCTGTGACGGAAATGGAGCTGTACAGTTTCAGGGTTCAGTCGATACTTCTTATTCTTCGTTTTTGAAATCTGATGGAAGCATGGCGATTCATGCTGGTAAGTATCGTTGAATCGATTAATTTTCCGAGTCAAATTCGTTGGTATGATCTTTTGGCTCCGGGGATTTGTGGATAGCACAATGGATGTCTTTGTGATTGTATTCTCTATACTTGACTTTTCTCTTTTCAAATTTGCAAATCTGGCTGTCCTTAGATCTAGATCTTACTTCATCTATAGTCTTTTTCATATCCACTTGTATCCTTTTGTACCCGGGTTTCTTTTGTCGAGCCTCAAGTTTTACAACGCTTCTTATGGTGTCTTGATTGGAATATGATTAATTTTGACGTTAATTTTCATGTATTTAACTTCTGATCCGATTAATTTTACATGTGGCCTGTGCAGCTGAAAGATTAGGTCGTGGTATTGTAACTGATGCCATTACCACCCCTGTGGTGAATACTACTGCCTACTTCTTCAAGAAAACCGCTGACCTCATTGATTTCAAGGTAAAAAAATTGGGTCATTGAATTTTCCTTTGAAGGAAGTAGTGAACTTATGAGGACATCTTAAACACGCAAAAATGGTGTTAGTTATTGATGCACGTTGTGATGAGTGGACTATTTTCATCATGTATCAGGAGAAACGGCAATTCAGTTTTGAGTACGGGCGCTATGGTAACCCAACGACGGAGGTTTTAGAGAAGAAGATAAGGTAGGCATTTGGAGGTATATTGATCTTTAAAGTTTTCCATGTGCTAGAGCAGCACTAATGTTTCTTTTAAACCAGTGCTCTGGAGGGGGCTGAATCAACTTTGGTTCTGTCATCTGGGATGTGTGCTAGCACCGTTCTTTTGATGGCGCTGGTTCCAGCTGGCGGGCATATCGTCACCACTACAGATTGCTATAGGAAGACCAGAATTTTCATTGAGAATTTTCTCCCAAAAATGCGCATCACGGTAATATGATGCTTCCTCTCATTCTTGGTCTTTCTTCCTTTCCGTTCTTTTCATTTTCCTCTTGTAAATTTTTTCTTGGTATTGAGGGAGAACAATATGCTTCTTTTCTCGTTGTTCTAAATTTGTGTAGCCTGTAAAACTTCCTCAGATGTTTTTACCTAAAAGATTTTTAAGGATAGAAATTTAATAGGAAAAGACTTCACTGTGGAAGTCTTGATAGTAGAAAGAGGGAACTAAAAATAATATTTCTACAGCAAGATGTGCTGAATGAATAACTGGGTTTCGAGGATAGCTTCTGGTAAAGGTAGATTGAAATATTTTTGTTAGGCTGCCAATTGATGCTACTTCCTTTTTACATCTTTGCCACAGATTTAGTGGTTATAAAACTCAATTTTTTCCCCTTTACGGTGCAGGCTACTGTTATTGATCCAGCTGATGTGGGGGCTTTGGAAGCTGCACTGAATCAAAACAATGTCGGTGGTGATGAGATAAATGAATTCCTCTTTGTATCTCTCTGTCTGTGTTAATGATAATTCTAGCATATGGTTCATTTCGCGTTATTTGTATGCATGCAGGTGTCTCTTTTCTTCACTGAGTCTCCCACCAATCCATTCCTCAGATGTGTTGATATTCAGCTGGTTTCAGAGCTTTGTCACAGAAAAGGAGCTTTGGTGTGCATTGATAGTACATTTGCCACAGCTCTGAACCAGAAGGCCCTTCCCCTTGGGGCTGATCTTGTCGTGCAGTCTATAACAAAATACATTGCTGGTCATAATGATGTAAGTCATTCTCATCTTGTCCGGACAAGGTAGTTGGCTTTAAAAAAAAAAAAAAAACTATCAATCGGTGTCTCATGGTTAATTTATAAGTCATTTTTTCTGGTTTCAGGTTATCGCTGGCTGTATAAGTGGTCCAGAGAAGTTGGTTACCCAAATTCGCAATTTACATCATGTTTTGGGTGGTACTCTCAACCCAGTAAGTCTTCTATATTAACCCATGCCCTTTAGCGGTTTAACCTGTTACCTGGATTCACAATTTACATCAATACATCTTGTATCTTATATATAGGACCAAAGGAGTATTATAATTATTGTTCCTGTGCCATGCCTAATAGAATGCAAATGTGTTCACTTAACAGAATGCTGCATACCTTATCATCAGAGGCATGAAAACTTTGCATCTTCGTGTACGGCAGCAGAATTCTACAGCGCTGAGGATGGCCAAAATTTTAGAGGCACATCCTAAGGTACAATGCATTTATATGTTCTATGTCACTGCCATTGATTCGGATTTTGGATAAGGACTTGTTTTTATGAGATAGAAAGGAGTATGTGAATGAGAAAGGATGACCTTTTTTAATCAACATTACATCTCCGTTGAATGTGTTATTAATTACCAAAGTATGTCTGCCAAACTAATTTCCCCACATTTTTTACGATGGCTGACATGCTCATGGGTACTGCTTATTGGAGTAGACAGTGATGTTTGATTATGTTTTCTTCATTCATATTGATGTGAATTTCTTATTGATCTTTTGTAGGTCATTAATCAAGCTCTTCTGGATAATTGTGTTGAAGCTAGCATATGTCTTACAGTCTTTCTTTTTTTCTTTTTAAACTATTTATTTATTCTATTATATTTTTCTCCATAATATTTCTATTTATCTGTTCTTGGTATTAGTTTAGTATTTTAGGACTCAATATTAATGCATATTGATGCCAACTGGAAACGTTTCTATTGCTTTGCATGGGAATGTTCAAATTTCTTGAAAGAAACGCATGACTTGAAGTACTTAGTATCCCCTGCTTTTACAAAATTATTACTCGTATGAACAATTACAAATGTGGTTTTATGTTGATGGCACATCATCAATGAATAATAATAATAGAGTATTTGAATTTTATGTAGAATTGTTGTTTTCAGATGAATGTCCTGAGAAATCATGTCTTAAATCTTGCTTCTGATATGATGTAATACTATTGGCAGGTGAAGCGTGTGTATTATCCAGGCTTGCCTAGTCATCCTGAACATGAGCTTGCCAAGAGGCAGATGACTGGTTTTGGAGGTGTTGTCAGTTTTGAGGTGCGTACTGTCTGTCTCTTTCCATTGCAGGACAGCTGCTTGCTGTCATTTTCTTTCGTAACAAGTTTTGCTTGATGCTATTTATGTCGTTAATATTTGATATCTCCATTGCTTATCATACAGATTGACGGGGACTTGGAAACCACCAGTAAATTCGTTGATTCACTGAAGATTCCATACATTGCTCCGTCCTTTGGTGGCTGCGACAGCATTGTGGATCAGCCTGCCATCATGTCTTACTGGTACTCTATAAATTCGTTGTTTTATTCCTAGCTGATCACTGCTTGTCATGGGCAAGGTCCTATTATCTGGTTGTTGCTAAAGTTTTCTTCAGTGGGTTTCATGATTTATGATATCGTATACGTTTATCCTGCAACAGGGACCTTCCCCAGTCTGAAAGAGCCAAGTATGGGATTCACGATAACCTGGTCCGTTTCAGCTTTGGGGTCGAAGACTTCGAAGATGTGGAGGCGGATGTTCTTCAGGCTCTGGAAGCCATATAAAGTGTGCGGTCACTGAGGCCATATTGATTTGGTTCCTTGATCTTTGCTAGTGAATCAATTTGAGCTTGATCATCACGCCTCCTGCAGGCTTTATGTTCATGGATTTTAATAATCTCAGTTTCATTTTCGGGTTCAGTGTTTCTCTAGTTTTTCTGAAACTTCCATCTGATGTTTGATTTTTGATGAATCTATTTGAGTTTGATCATCACGCCTTCTGTAGCGCTAGCATTTTAGCTATAACGATTTTTTGTTTAAATCAAACATTTTTTCATTTGAATAACAAAAAATGTAATTTTCTATTTATAGGATTTATTATATCCATCGATTTATTGATATTATTAATGTAAATATATAATTTAGTAAGAAACTGGGTAAATTTTTCTGTTGAAGCTGTCATCATTTAAATCAAAACAGAGTATTGCAGCGACGAAGCTTGGGTATGATATTAAGGTGTGGTGAAATATTGAGAATTGTGGGTGAGAATTTAGGATTGGAATCAAGAAAACACAGTATTTAAGTTGAGATATTGCTTGTTATTTAGAATTAAAAAAATTCATGTAGGTGTTTCTATTTATATAGGTTTGTTCAATCTTAAGTACTCTCTCCGTTCTTATTAAGATTTTTTTTTAATGGATTTGTCTCTTTTATAAGGTTTTTTTGAGTTTGTCTGAATATTTAATGTATTGTTACTTATTTTACCTCTAATAAATTTTATATATTACATTCTCTCTCTATCTATTATTACTCTCTTATATTTATTGGGGGTATATTTGGAAAAAAATTTACATATTACATATGAATTATTTTAAACTAATTTTAGTTGTTTTATTAAAAAGCTTAATTTGACCAAAAGATTCTTATAATTAGAAATGGAGTAGTAGTGAGCAATGGTTTATATTGAATACTTTTTTATTGTTTTTCTCAATTTTAATTACAATTCTTGCTTATTATTTTTGGAGTCTATTTGGTTGAGGGATTGGAGAGGGCAAAAGCAACTTTTAGAAAGTACGCAAGTTATTTTGCCTATAAAAACTAAGCTAATCTTTATAACTTATGCCTTATTTTGTTCATGTAAAAGCAACTTTTCAAAATCAAAAGACATTTTTTATTTTTATTTTTATGTTTATGTTATTCTTATATTTTTTAATATTTTTTTGGTGCTTCTCAAGCAATTTTTAGTTATTTATTTTTAATTTTTTTTAAATAAAAAATAATCCTTAACAAAATTTTTGACATTTTTTTATTATTTTTCATGTTTTTATGTTTAAGTAAATTATGTAGAATATATCATCCAATTAATTACGTAATATTATTTGGTTAAAAAATTATCACATTACTATGATTTTTAATTTTAATATATTTTATTCATTAAATATAACTTTTTCTTATAAGAATAATTTAAAATTATTATATTTTGGAAATCAATATTTTTAATCATCTTTTATTATTTAATAAAAGTGATACTTATTTTGGTTATTCTACAAATTACATTTATTTATTCAATCATAATTCAAACAACTTTGTTACTTTGCAAACTAACATTTATAAAAGACAACTCAAATATAAATCATATTATCTAACCTATTTTTTAGCTAATTTAATTTTTTTAAAAATCAGATTAAAAATAAATTAGTTTTTTTAACGTCAACTAGAGAGGCTCTTGCCAAACCGGACCTAAACTCTATGACGTTCTCACGCCAAAGATAAATCCATGATGTTCACTTGGGCAGCTGGGCGAGCTGTCGGGTGAGTTTGGAAAAGGCGGTGGGCCATCCCTATTTTTGGAGCTCGTGTGAGCTTACGATTGACTAAGAATAGGTAGTATGTGAACGAAAAGTCTTGCAATGGGGGATGTAGCTCAAATGGTAGAGCGCTCGCTTTGCATGCGAGAGGCACGGGGTTCGATCCCCCGCATCTCCAAAGTCTCTCTTTTGCTTAGTGCTACGCTATGGACGAGGGAAAACGATCGTGCATTACATTGCCATTTGTTTTTAAATTTAAAATGCTCATTCACTGTACATTTTGCAACAAAATCTGCCTGCGTATGCATGTATGTATGTTTTGTCTTTTGCTGGTCTGATGCAATCCTTGACCATTAATTATCATTAGAATTTTAAAAACTGAAACGTGAAAAATTAAACAGAAGGAGAAGAAGCAATGAGCGCGATTTTAACTTAAATCCGATAAATATATATGGGGCGTCGTCGTTATGAGAGAACTAGCTGGCTAGGTCGAATTCTTTAACTTGCTCCTCTGGAATGATCTGTAATCTGCTAACAACCTGAACTTGTATCCTCTCTTGATGTCCTCCACGATTGTCCTTATAATCTGTTCATTCATTAGTAAACTAATCAGACCCATTATATAATCACCTACTGATTATGATCATAAGAGACGACAAGATTAGGCTAACCGAATCCAAGATATTGTCCAACACATGCTGAGGAACCCAAGTGAGAAGTGGAGGGAAAACAATGGTAACATTGGCCTCTAACTGATTCTTAATAATGCAGCTACCATCATCAGTTGCATGAGTTAGAGGGCGGTACAAGGTTCCAGAAGCTTCGAGGCTGAAGAAAGGTGGCATGTAGTCTGAATGCAGACCTTGAAACTCCCACTTTGTCTGCAGATTGTAATTAATTAGGGTTTGTAATTAAGAAAAGCTTGAGGGATCTATCGAGCGAACAAGAACGAAGTGCTTACAGTGCGAGTCTCGTAGAGCTTGGGGATGTGGGAAGGAACATGAGGAGGGTAATCTTGTCCATTCGATTTTGTTGTCACTCTTACGTCTATCACTGGCTTTACCTTCAAGAACAGGGCTTGTATCACTGGCATGTTTATTCTCCACTCTTCCTGCTTAATTGCATCACATCATTTCTTCAACTAAACGCGATTCACTTCTTTTAACATCAAATACTAAAAGCAGGTTAACTAAATCTGAAAACGATCTTTTTAAATTTATTTTCATGACAAGTAAAGAGAGATTTCAGCCGGTGACTTCAATATATGTGTAGATAAACCATGTGTTTGCACTTTGCACTTTGCCGTTGTGATCTCATCATATATATTGAAAACCATAAATCCTATGGCTTTGGTGCGTTTTTGGCATGAAGCTAGAAGTACACTTAAGAGTTGTAAAATTCAGGGCGATACAAAAGGGAAACCGAACATTTTGGTACGCACATAAGAGGAAAAAGACAAAGAAAGACGAGAGTGAGTTGGAAGTTGCTTGTGCTTTGTTTGGCAGTTGCGTGAACTGAAGAGTATATACCTGATTGAGGCGTAAAGCTGTTGATTTTTCTGGAATGATAGCTCCCATTACTCTTCCCATGTCCTCCATGTACTCTTCAAACCAATCCTGCAAGTACCCGTCATTCATAATTAATAATCTTATAATATACAATTGGTTAAAATATTCGCCTTGATTATATGTAAAAGGTTTTCATCAACAGGGAATACTCAAAAGGGATATTTTAAATAAACTAATACATATTTATTACAGATAATTAACTTAGATAACTTCTTTAGTAATTATAAAAAGTTATCCAGCTTAAGACCGGAGGGAGCATAACATAACCAGAACAAAGAAAAGAAACAAAAAGATTCTAATATTAAAAAATGACAGAAAGAGGATATATATTTATATACATACCGGAGGAGCACCGGGGAAGTGGTGGAGAGGGACGTTGTCAAAGGTACGGTAGGTGAAGGTGCAAGCTTTCCGATTGTAGATCTCAGAGTGGCGGGACGGAGGTCCTGATACAAATGCCTTTCGACGACGTCGTCGAGGCCTCAGCTGTGTCGTCGTCGTCATTATTTGGGCTACCAACCCGGTGGAGCAGCTCAGACGGGTTTGGAAGGGAAACAGTACGGTGGTTGCGGCCGCCATGACCCACGAATATCGATAACGTCACCTTATTCTTTGGATGATCATGCCTGTGAAGTTGTTGCCGTACTTTCGTTTTCCTATTTATACATGCTTGTGTTCCGCTTCCACTGCTGGTCGGACATATCATCCTTCTTCCTCCACAAGCAAAGGAAAAAAAAAAAAAACCGCGATATGAAAAATATTGCGTTGGATCCTTAACATAAGAATTAGTTCGAGTTTTAATTTGGTCTTAAATATAAGATTTTAATTCATTTTGTCTTCAATATTTATTTATTTTGCCCTCAAGTAATCCTTGCAGTGGTTGCATGTGTTAATTAAGAAGTTATTATATCAATTTGTAATTCAAACATACATAATTAATAAAGGTATTTTAGAAGAAACAATATCTATTTAGTACAAATAATTAGCTTAACTAATTTTCTTAATATCTCCAAATTAGTCAATTAATAAGTCTTATATCAAAGACTGGAAGTAGTATCTAGTTAATTTTTACCAATATCTTTAAATCACCTTATTTTTCACAAATGATTATATAATTTTTTTGTAAGACGAAAATAACATGAAAGCAAATAGGGTTTGGTAAACATGACGACCTACCTTTAGTTGCATGCATGATTCATTGGTTTGTCTGTTTATGTTAGGTTTTTTAATGATTATTTTATTAGTAATCATAATTTGTCACGTTAGTGAATTTCGTGCTCCTGGGATTACACAAGCAGAAGACAATAATGCATGATACACGAGTCAATAGCATATAAAATTCATACTCGTGTAATGTCCATCACTAATTATAATATCAAATTTATTTGAACAGAAATATATAAAGAAAACAATTAAATTTTGGTTGATCGCCTTTTATAACTTATCCTGATCGGCTAGTCTGCTTGGGGACCTGGAATCACCAACTTTAATTTAATTTGTCTACTCAAAAGAGAAAAAAAAATTGAATATCGATGATCTCTCCAGGTTTTGAGGTATGTGAGAATAACATGACTAAGTAAAATGCCAGTACTCATCCTGTGAGCATCGTAGAGCTTATTGCTACTAATTTAATTCTCCCACTACTCTTCCTGCTTTCATCCATTAATTATTAATCAATATTTAATGATCTATCACGGCTTAATTTCGTTCACATCAGTTGCTTATACGTGTTGTTTTGTAATAGCTAGAAACTAATTAATGCAGGAACGAGGAATGATAGTGACGTAGGGATCAGTGAATAAATCACCCTTGTCCCGTTTGGATGCGAGACCGGCTTGTAATGATTAGTGGCGTGGTGTGTTTAGATAATAAATGTCAAGTTTGTCTAATAGATTTTATTTTCACTCTGAATCATAATTAATTTATTGGGAAGGATATGGTTTTTCTAGGATTGGAGTGATCTTTTCTGTGAAGAAAAATTTTGATATAAAATCTTAAATTTGCCGGGGAAAAATAACAACTCGTTAGATACAGCAAAACATAGAAAAGAGGTCGTATTAACTAGTTATTATTAAGTAAATTTCATCAAAAAAGGAAAAGCAACAAGGAAATTAGGGAAGGAAAGAAAACAATCATAAGAAGAGAAGTTGTACACGAACACAATAGGCTTGTCTTTGCTTCTCTCATGTTCCCTTTCAAAGAAGTTGAGAGGTTGAACTTGCGTATAAGCTCTTCGCAAGTAAAACCACCCCGCAACCCCAAAAAACAACAAACAAAAGAGTGTGCGCGTATGACAAAACTAGTACCCGGAAAAAAAAAAGAATCTATATTTGAAAATTTTATTCTGATTCAAATTGGAGTGCTACTATTTCCTGTGTCAGTACTTTTGATGCATCAAATATATCAGAAAGTAGTAAAAATTTTAAATGAAAAATTTTTCGTTCATTTTTATATATATATATAGTGAGTCAAAGGTAAATATTATCAAATTTAATTAAAAATAAATCTTATAGTCTAATTATTTTATCGATTCAAAAGGCTGGAACGTACAAAATATTGACAAAAGAAATCGAGTCCCTTTTATTCAATTCAAAATCATCTTTGAGAAAGCAGGCAAATTTTGACAAAACTCTCAGGGTGGCCACCCGTCCTCTCTATGGGCAACGCACAGGCCCATACGAATGCTATAGCTTGGCCCATTGTGGCTGACAAAAAAAAAACCCCTTGTCAGTTGTTTTGACTTTTGAAGATACCAGTTATTAATTCTTCCATAAACAAGGTGATTTTCTAACATGATAAGAAAAAAGATTAATTCTCATACGAAACCATATCTGCTTTTTTGGGGGAAGCCATCTTTAAATTAGTTTTACAAATGTCTAGTGTAAAACGAAACGGGCATCGAATTTGACATTTAAATATCAATGATTAATGGTATTTAGTAAATTCTTGTTTAAATACATCCACTCAAATATCCAATGACAGGTATCATGAAATCTAAATTTGAGAAAATAAACTGAAAGAAGTGGGATCGGACCATATAAAAAAAAAAAATTTTAAAACCCAGAGTAAATTTTAAAAGCTAATTGGCGAAAATACGCCTTTAATACTTCAATTTTATTTAAGTTTTTGCTTTGGTCTTTCAATTTTATAAAAGTGTCTTTTTAGAGTCTTTTGATCCTAGTGTGATTAAAAAAACCATTGACGTTGAAATTTTACATATTAAAAAAATCTATATATTATAATTATTATTACTAAAAAAATTTATTTTGAGACGAATGTCATCAGGTTTCGAAGACTTTTTTTTTTTTAATTAGGAGATAAGACTGAAATTTTATGCATAATTAAAGGATAAGAATGCATTTTTGACAAGAGAATTAAATCTCAAATATTTATTGAAGTCACTGAAGTGGCATTTGGATCTGAATTGACACGTAAGGAATGAGGTAATATCCATAATCCATACTCCATGGAAAACAGAGTTTATACTGCCTTAATTATAAAAGATCATTTATAGATTATAAATGAGGCTTTAAGAGCAAAGGTAATATTTCTGAAGCTCCATAATGTGGATCGAATAGGAAAAGCAACTAATAGTAGGGACCACGTACGAGCCAGTCTGATGTTGGGCATCCCAATGACCTTTTTCTTTCTTTCTCCTTCGTCTCTGTCCTTGGCGCCCTGTAAAGGCTCATCTATCTCTCCGGTTGTTTTTTCTCCATGTTTTTTGATTCTCGGTTGTCGCTGAAAAAAACAAGGCTCATCTATTCTTACTCTAAAGGCAAATTTTCTCCAAAACCTCTTTCCTGGCTCTGTAATTTTTTTTTTGGTTGTCTTTTGTTTTGTTCTATAAAATCATTGGTGATATAGTTACTGAAAACATTTCAGAGTAAGTATCATGCACCTATTATGGTTTCCTCCACAGAAATTTAATTTGTCATTACATACTACTCACTTGTTGTTGTGAGATTTTTTTAATAATTGAATTACTGTGTGGGATTATAAATTACTCCTCCGGTCCTTATTATAAGACCCAATTTGACTTTTTATTTGGTCCTAATTATAAGACCCAATCCATTTTCTCTCTTATATTTATGCATTTTTTTCCAAGATAATCCTTCTAATAATGATAGTTTTAGCCAATATACTTAATTAGCAAGGATATTTTAGGAATAACAACACTTATTTATTATAAATAACCAACTTAACTTACTTCCTTAATCTCTTCAAATAAGTCAATTGGGTCTTATAATTAGGACCGGAGGAGTAATTTTTTTCTTTTCTTAATGCGCAATGATGAAAAACTCAAGGCTTTATTAGGGAAAGTCACTGATAATTAATTCATTCTCTATTTACAATTCCATTCCATATTAATTCTTTCAGAGTACTAATACTAGGGAGAATATAGCGTGAATAACCAAATTCATAAATTAATTATTAACAATGTTATCAAATTTATAACCCGCTCAAAACCGGTTTGGGTGCTCATATCTCTTAGATCTGGTTTGGACGTTCGGATTTAATGTTTTTTTTATTTTTATTTTTTAAAATAATTATAATCTTTTGATTGTCACTTTTTTAAAAAACAATTTCTTATTTGAAAATAATTAATTAAAAATAATTAAATCTAGACCGTCTAAAGGAAATATAATGGGCTTCAAGTGCTCATCTTTAGCATGATGAACACCCAAACAATGCAAACTTTTGGACAAATTATGAGTATTTATGATTCAAATAATACAAATTTACAACTGGAAAGATGAGCTTTTGGTGCTCACTGAGACGGCTTCCTTGTCACTTAATTATACCATGGGTGATTATAACTTGCAGCTGGCATATGAGCTTCATTTTCCTTGGTCAGTTATAATGGGACTAGTAATTAAGAAATTAGTTGTGCGCGTTACAACGTATGAATTGAATCCCAACAAAAATAGCCATAGCCCAACTATAATCAAATAATTGTACGTATAGGACCACTTCTTCATTGCATAAATAATGACAAATTACCTTTTCGATTCTGTGGACAAGAAAGAGTGAACGTTGGCTCTTCAGATCTCTCCACGTACGCATCATATTATACGTGCTGTGCTAAGATTGCACCCAAGTCCTTCTGTTTGAAGCGCCACCATCTATACACTGTACCAACAAAAATAATAATCACAGTATACGCCGAATAACTTAATTGAACATAATAAATGGGGCATCTTTCGTGAAGTTCTCACATGGAGACATCCTCCTCAGGACTGAGAACTGGCAAGTGGTGTAAAGAAGAAGATGATCTTCTCAAGGCCTGTGTTCTTAAGTATGGTGAAGGAAAATGGCACCTTATTCCTCAGAGATCAGGTATGCCCTATTAAATTTTTGTTTTCCCCCCTCATTATCAGGCACTTATACCCACGTTGTAATTAGATGAGTACTGACGAATATAGTTGATGTATGTACAAAGTGGGTCTCATTTCAGTCACGAGTTCACTATTCATGCATAGTTATATATTTTACAAAACCAAAAATGACAAAATTTTGAAAAGAAAACGTACAAATTAAAATCAAATTACCATTTTGTGATTTGCTTTGCGGAGGCTTGAAAAGATGCAGAAAAAGCTGTAGGCTGAGGTGGTTAAACTATCTGAAACCGGACATCAAGTGGGGAGACTTCTCTGAGGATGAAATTGATATGATGATCAGGCTTCACAGACTCCTGGGAAACAGGCACGTCATTCTCTATATCTAGTTCATATGCCTTATACTCTTACAAGTCTTAGTTAATTACAACTAATCTGATGGCGTTTTAAACGACTTTGTTATCAAATATAGAGCGATGTATAGTTAATTTTTTTGATATGTATGTAGATGGTCACTGATAGCTGGAAGGCTTCCTGGAAGAACACCAAACGGTGTGAAAAACTACTGGAAAACCCATATGAGTGAGAAGGGACGACTTGTTTCATCTCAGGGGAGAGAGTTGGAAGAAAAAGCAGAGGAAACAACCATGAGAAGCCGTACACCAACAGTGATAAAGCCTCAAGCTTTCAGCTTATCGCCATCAAGAAGCTCATCGTCCTGGTGGAGAAATAAAAATCCAGATGGTGGTGAAGTTAGCGAAGACAAAAGTGCAAGCAGTGGTAGTGGGCCAGATGAAGAGCAAAACCAGAAGCTGGTAGATGAGGAGTCGGTGGAGTGGTGGAAATGCTTGCTTCTTGATGATAACGACATTGAGAACGAAGGTCAAGAGAAAATTGGCTCATCATTATCAACATCATCATCAACGTCATCGACGGAGCAAGATGGCAAGTCTGATCAATTCTGGGACCAGCAACTTACTTGGACTGATGACTTTCCTCTAATCACCACTCTCCCAGATTTTCTAGCCTAAATTATTTCCATTACTTACTGTTGTGGGAAATAAATATTTGTATGTTCTCTTCATCAATGATAAGTCTCATTGCATATCCATCAGCAGGTTGGAGTGAGGCCAGGTCAGATGAATTTACAGATAATAAGACACGACAGAAAACAAGGGCAGTGTTTGGGGGCAGTTCAGGAAATTAAAACCAAACCAACCACCAATGTCTAGCAATTGAGATCATGGTTAATATTTCTGTTCAAAGCACCAATAAAATATATAGGAAGTGAGCAAGGCAGTTTCTGGTGGCTAGACCATGGAAGGGAAATTTGCCGTTATATATAGTTAATGGTGTGATTTTCTAATTTGGAGTGATTCGCATCATTTAACTGCTACTATATGTTTAGAGGGTCCCCAAATGGACGTTCCCCAAATCCAAGAATTTCCCTCCTAAACAGACGCCTAAACATAATGTATATCTGCCAGTTATGATGGGGTATTTTGTAGGGGGAAAAAGTCATATAAATTACAGGAAGTTCGAAAAACTAACGAGCTTCCCTATTTATAGATCATAAACATCATACAACTAGTTAACATTTTCATATTATATTACCTCTGGACCTAAATATAAGAACTAGTTGACTAATTTAAGTAGATTAAAAAAATAAATTAAATTAGTTATTTGTAATAAGTAAGTGCTGTTTTTCTAAAATATTCTTGCTAATTAAGTTTATTGGCTAGAATCATTATTATTAGAAGGACTGTCTTGAGAAAAAATGAATAAAATAAGAGTAAAGTGGATTAGGATTTTATATTTAGGACTAAAATAAATATCAAATGAAGTCTTACATGCATTAAGGATTGGAAGTAGTATATAGATAAATCATGTAATGGCACTCGTACAACGTTTGTTTGTCGATAGCGTGATTGCATTATATTGTTGGTGGCAATATGTAATCCGCCATGTAGATGTAAACAAATTAAATAAAAAAAAGAAATATTGAACCATGTTAAGTAATACTATATATATAAATATATATGTATGTATATATTAAAGAACTAATCCAAGTTCTTGAACTTGCTTGTCTGGAATGACCTATAATCTGCCAACAATCTGACCGTGCATCCTTTCCTGATATCCTCCACGATTGTCCTGATAATCTGTTCATTAATAATAAACTAATCAAACCCTTAGCCACGTACACACTCATCATCTTGTTATTGGAACCTGATTATAATTATAAGCTATAGAGTAAGAGAAGAAAACATTAATTAATTAATTAATGAGGCCAACCGAAAGCATGATGCTGTCCAGGACATGTTGAGGCACCCAAGAGAGAAGTTGAGGAAAAACAATGGTGGCATTAACGTTCAAATGATTCTTAATAACGCAGCTTGGAGGTGTTCCACGTAATGCTTCAGGGTACAGGGTTCCGTAAGCTTCGAGGTCGAAGAAAGGTGGCATGTAATCCGAATGCAGACCTTGGAGCTTCCATTTGGTCTGCCAAGGACCAAATGAAATGAAAAGCTATATATATAAATATATATGTATAATGACACGTAGAAAATAAATAAATAATATACTATTTCTGATTTTTAATATAAGAATTAGTTGACTAATTTAAATAGATTAAAAAAACTTGTTAAGGTGGTTATTTGTACAAATTGATGTTATATTTCTTAAAATACTCTTACTAATTATGTGTATTAACTAGAATTATCATTTAATAGAACTTTTAATATATGCAACTACTACAGAGGCAACTTTAAAAAAAATATGAAAGACAAAGTAGATTAAAATATTATATTTAGGACTAAATTAAATGTTAAATTATTTCTTATATTAACTACAGGAGGTTGTAGTATATAAGAAGGAATTAAGTGCTTACAGTGTGAACTTCGACGAGCTTGGGAGTCGAAGGAGGAACATGAGGAGGGTAATCTTGTCCATTTGATTTGGCTGTCACCCTGAAGTCTATCACTGGTTGTATCCTTGTAAATATGGCTTCCATCACTGGCATTTTTACTCTCCACTCTTCCTGATGTTCATTGTATCACATTATTAATTATTCTTATATATATATGTAGTTACAGAAATTAGGCATAATTGGATCTTTTTTCTAATCACAATAAGCGATATATGAAATGAACTGATTAATTGAAATTTACACCGAGATGTACCATTTAATTTCAACCCAAAACTAATGACATCACTCAAATACGGGTTATGTTGAGATATATATATATATACTCAAAGCAGGTCATAAACAAGAGTGTAAAAGTATAGAAAAAATTATTTTGCAAGCACCTATATATTTTGATTAAATTCTTTAATTTTGCTTTGTTAACACTGTTAACTCCTATACAGAAATCAATGGTGCTAACAAAATAAAAAATTAATGGATTTAATCAAGAGAAAAAAAACACATGTGCAACAGATTAAAAATTAAGGAAAAATATGAATACCCGCAAGAAGGTTTTCTCAAGAATATATTCACTGGAAGCCATCCGTCTTTATTCACAAAACCCAAAAATTTGCTCATACGTGTCGGGTTTTCAGAAGCAGACTGTAAACACCGGTCCATGCGAAGCGGGAAAACTTAAAAACGGCAACGCATCACACAATCTTAATATAGGACAAACGATAAAGTCCCAGAAAGGAGAGAACATAATATTTGAGGGCATATCCCTCGGCAACCTACTTAACTACGTACGTGGTACATGCTATAACTCATATCATAACTACATCAAATTGAGTACGAAACCACCTAGCCAACTTATGATTAAGAAGGTGTTTGGATAGAAACTAAATCATAATTTTAAAAGTATTTTTATAATTTATGAAATAAATATGTAGAGAAATTTGTTTTGTTTTACAGGAAAGTGATTGCCAAACACCCCCTAATAGTTATACTCTAACAATTGTTTTGGATTGAGTGAAGTTATATGGAAAGATAAAGGGTGGAGAGAATGCTATAAAAAAATTTTTCAAAAATAGTTACAGATTTTATTATTTTCTTTCTATGCTAACTAAGGATAATAATTGACAAATAAGTTTTCCTATAAATGACTCTTAGACGTGACGTATGGAATGGAATGGAATCGATGTAAAAAGGGTACGTGCACTTAATATTGTACTACCTCCGCTCTTTATTATAAGACTTCGTTTGACTTTTTGTTTGGTCCTAATTATAAGACCCCAATCCATTTTGTCTCTCATATTTATATATTTTTTTCCAAGATAATCCTTCTAATAATGATAGTTCTAGTCAATATACTTAATTAGCAAGGATATTTTAGGAATGACAACACTTATTTATTACAAATAACTAATTTAACTTACTTTTTTAATCTTCTCAAATAAGTCAATTGGATCTTATAATTAGGATCGGAGGTAGTATTGATTAGCAATTGAGAAGCGAAGTGCGCAGCCACGGAATAATCATATCATCGGGAAGAGATGTCTCTATAGAAATAGCGTGGCAGCCTTAATTTCCACGTTTTAACCGATGGACTCAAATGACGAAATTACCAAAACAAAGACGGTAAACAAGACGTGAAGATAATCAAGTACATGGTAATTTTTTCTTCTCTGGAAGAGAGATGAGAAATTAGAACTAATTAAACTCAATAATCAAACCAAAAACATTGAATGATGGGAAAGCAGTACTAGAGAGAGAAAATGATAATCCAGACCTGATTCAACCGCACAGCACTTGATCTTTCTGGAATGATAGCTCCCACTATTCTACCCGTGTCCTCCATATACTCTTCAAACCAACTCTGCCCAACCCAATCACTCATAATAACTTTGATGTCTTCCAAGTAAGTAATCAGATCGATTCGTGTAATAAAATTTGAAAGCAAGCACGGAGAGGTATTCGATCGAAATTTTAAAACACAACCACACCTATAGGAACTAAATCAGATGGAAGAGATTATAATGCACAAGCTCGTAAGTTTCAGTACGAGTATTTTGAACAAGACAGAAAGAATTTACAGAAGGATGGGAGGATACCGCAGGAGCACCAGGAAAGTGATGGAGAGGGACGTTATCAGAAACATTGTAAGTGAAGGTGCAAGCTTTCTGATTGTTGACCACCCAGCGGCGTGATCGTGACGCTGATGATGATACGAATGGCTTTTGACGACGTCGTCGTCGTTCTTCATGTCTCTCTTGAGCTCTGATCAGCTGTGGCGGCCAAGTAGTGGTGGAGTAGCAGGGAAACACAATACTCGCCATTATGCTTCCAAGCTATTTCCTTCATTCAGTTCTTTGGTCATTTGGCGTCGCGTTTGTCCTTTTCTCGTCTTTTATAAATAAGTCGCCACGTGTTATTGAATTCATTTTTGGGAAAATTGCAAAAAAAGACCTTGGAATTGCAAAAACGCAGATAGGGACCCTTGACAACTTCACTTTGGGTTTGACAACTTCAGGGCATATTATTCTTGTCAAAACCCAAAGTGAAGTTGTCAAGGGTCCCTATCTGCGTTTTTACAATTCCAAGGTCTTTTTTTGCAATTTCCCCTTCATTTTTCTTATGAATGGTATAAAAAAGTTTAATGATAAGTTAAATAAAACTCTAATGATACCCATTCTTCAAATATATTTTTCACCTGTTTTTATCTTTTAGAGTTCAAGGCCAACTCTCGTGTCTATATCACTATGAATTCATACACAATGCCTCCAGTGCTATTTACAGTACACTGAATTAACCACAATGACATGAATTGAAAAGCTTGATTGAAATTAGTTAAAAGTCTTCCTTCTTCCCACTTTATTTTTAATTAAAATTACTAACTTTAATTTTTGACTCTAATGTCGAGTGTATCATCCGAATGAATTAATATGATGTATAGACCTTTCGGAAATAATTCATAGATATTTAACTAAATTTTATAAATTGTCTCATATTACATGCTAAACAACAAAACTTCCAAAAAACTTTTTTTTTCCTAACACTATCTCCGATCGTTATTACAAATGCTCCTCTCTCCTTCCGATTTTCATAATATATAATATATGTTTTATCTGTAGTATTAATGCTTCTACCTAATATTTTTAATTAACTATAAATTTTTTTAATAATTAATTAAATTCTTTTAACTAAACTTTATATTGAGGATAATTTTAATATTTTATTAATTACTTTCAACTTATATAAAATGATTAATTGAAGTTTATGAAAATGAAATGAATTCAGTATCATTAGTTCTTATCTTCAGTCCTAAAAATAAAATTTAGTTTGTAGTGTAAATTATACTAAAAACTAGATCTTATATTTATGATAGAAAATAATATTTAGAACTCTTTCTGGTCTTTCTTATAAGCTTAAAATAACTAAAAACAGTTAAAAATAATAAATAGGTCAGAAATATAGTTTTATTTTCAAATTTGTCCTAATAATATATGAGAAAAATGATAAAAGAGAGCATATGAAAAAATGCGATACGAGGATATAACAAAAGAGAGATGATAAATAATTAAGAATAAAATTAAAAAATACATTAAATATTTAAATAAATCTTAAATTAAATTTATAAGATAGACACACGTGTCTTTCTAAATTTAAAACTTAACAAATGGACTATGAGGTGTCACAAAGTCAACGAATCCGGTGAGGAATGAGGACGAGGCGGTCATTTTAGTCTTCTGCTAAAGTCAAGCCTGTGTGGGCACACAACTTTAAAGTCAAACAAAACTCAGTTAATTGCTCGTGGACGTTAACCTGCACGCCACATCACATCCTTTTGGAATCGATCCCTTTCGGCCCAATTTAGACTGTCCAAATAAATAAACATTGAACGGTCCACATGTACAAGCAATTAAGCATCATCATACATGAAAAATGGGACAAAAACTTTATATTCAAATAGAGAAATGTAGCATGACGGGGGTAGTGGCGTCACGATTTCAATTATTTCACGTGTAAAACAAGCAAGCAATAAGTCACGTTGTTCTTTATCATGCCGATTGAAGGAAGTATATATGCACACATCATGGCCTCTAATTATGGTTTGATTAATGTTAGTTGTTAGTCACCATTAATGCGGTATACATCAATCAAGAAGACTGCCCATTCGGGCAAACTTTTTTTTTTTTTTTTGAAAATTTAAATAAAGGGACAGATCCCTCGTATATGTACCTCTAGCTGGTCTGACAGTACAAAATAGATCTTGTATACTCTTCCATGTTTCTGATTCATGACGAATAGCGGAAGCGTTACAGGATATGTTACATGAGAGTATTTTAGAAAGATCATCTCCTAATTATTGGAATTAAATAACTTATTTAGTTTTGTTGGTGTACCTGAATTAGTTAAGCGACTATTACGTTAAGCAAATGATGTGCAATGTGGAGGCGGCTTATTATTAAAGAGATGCAGAAAAAGCTGTAGGGGCGAGGACATGGCTCATGTCATCAGGAGACACTGTTGAAAGAAAAGGCAGTGAAGAGAAATAACGATGAGAACTCAGACGGCCACTGCAATAACAAGACCTCGAGCTTTCATGCTTCTCCGTATATAAGAAATCAAAACCTGATACTTTTACGGATTATAAATAGGGGAAATCACAAATAAATTTTTGTTAGCATTATAATGCAAAAAAAATAATAAGTTAACTCATTTACTCTTGTTCCAGGTGATAACAACAATACATTTGGAAATAACAAGTTTTGATTGTAAAATAACACGTCTGGAATAAAAATTTAACAATGTGTTTTTTTTATAACAATAAATTTTGTTGCAGGTAATAACAACAATACATTTAAAAATAACAAGTTCTGATTATAAGATAATAAGTCTGGGATTAAAATTTAACAACATGTTTTTTTATAACAACACACTTTGTTTCAGGTGAAAACAACAATACATTTGGAAATAACAAGTTCTGATTATAAAATAACAAGTCTGGAATTAAAATTCAACAGCACCTTTTTTTTATAACAATTAATTATTTTATACTTTTGGAAAATAAATTATTTATAACTTATAAAAAGTACTTGTAATCTATTTAATTTGCTAAAAAAATAATTTTTATCTCCAATTTATAATCAGAACTAGAAATATAATTTTTTATAGATTAAAAATACTTTTTTTATTGTTCAAATTTATAAATAAAATTTAGGGAAAATGGCAACACACTTTTTTAATTTTTTTTAAAAAATTTTTAATCTATATATCTATACAACTTATTATAAATCAAACTAATTCTTATAAATTATAAATAGTACAATTTATTGTGGATTAAAAATACTTTTTGACTGTTTAAATTTATAAATGAAATTTATCTCTAATTTATAATTAAAAATACTATTTTATTCTTTAAATATAAAAACTATTTTTAATATTTAAAGAATGAAATAATATAAAATTTATACTATGATTAATAGATTAAAAATACCTTATTATAAATACTTTATAATTTATAAGAAGTAGTTTGATTTATAATGAGTTGTATAGATATACAGATTAAAAAGTATTTTTTAGAGAAATAAATATGTTAAAAATATTTTTTATAAGTTATAAACAATTTATTTTTTAAAAGTATAAAATAATTAATTGTTATAAAAAAACGTGTTGTTAAATTTTAATCCTAGACTTATTATCTTATAAGCAGAACTTGTTATTTTTAAATGTATTGTTGTTATCACTTGAAACAAAGTGTATTGTTATAAAAAAATCGTGTTGTTAAATTTTAATCCCAAACTTGTTATTTTATAATCAGAACTTGTTATTTTTAAATGTATTGTTGTTATTACCTGCAACAAAATTTATTGTTATAAAAAAAACATATTTTTAAATTTTTATTCCAGACGTGTTATTTTACAATCAGAACTTGTTATTTCCAAATGTATTGTTGTTATCACCTGGAACAAGAGTAAATGAATTAATTTATATTTTTTTTTGCATCATAATGTTAACAAAAATTTATTGGCTCAATGGTCATTTCTTATTTTGGGAAGCATTAGGTTGGGGGATCAAATCCCCCCAACCTCACTTCCCCCACTATTTAAAAAAAAAAGTTGCAAAAAAAAAAACAAAGGAAGGCCGCCGGCGCCGGAGCTCCGGTGGCCGGATTCCGGTGAGGCAGTGGCTTTCTTTTTTTTAAAAAAAATTTAAAGAGGGGTATTTTGGTAATTTGGCCATGATTTCATAATTACAATTTGAGACCGGGTCCCTTATGGTAATTTGGCATATTCAGGTGACCATAGAGTAATTTTGCTAATTCGAGGGTCTTTATTTATGATTTCCCCTTATAAATAAGGAATTATAATTAGATCCGAAAGTAATATTATTGAATTTAGCAATGATGGTTGCGTTATGATGATAAATCCAGAGCCGCAGCCACAAACGGCTAGGCGAGGATTCTGTGGTTTGGTAGAAAGATGCGCTTCGATATATTGAGAAGAAGGGAGACCAAGATCAAAGGTATAATGAATTAATGACGACTTTCCCCCCACTCAATAATTTCGTTGTACATTAGCTGCGTACGTAGGTGCGTCGTTCTACCTATACTCCTTCGCCGGCCGACACTGTGCCGTCCTAGGGGCAGGATCTGCAACTCGGAGCGCGTGCGGGTAGGAATAGGAATAAGCCAGGGAGGTTTTGTCCTAACAGGCAAACCTGCTTAATAACACACTTGTTTGAACTGGACCTGTGACCTGTAATAAGTTTTTTTTTTTCAGTCTGAACTTGACCTATATAAAGGTCTGGCATGACTTGAGCCTGTTAAAAAAATCTGTAAATTTTAAAATTTTAAAATACATAATAAAAAAATACATAAACTAATAAAAAATATAAAATATATATACTGCATAATAATTATTTGTCTTTTATTTAAATTTTAATGTCATGAGTAATATTTTAAATCTTAATTACAGTTAATATTATTGAAAATAAGTTATAATTATATATTAAAATTTAAAATACGACTAGATATAAGCATACAACAAAAATTAAAAATAAGATACAAGCACTAAAAGGTCTAGGCCTAGCTTATTAGGCTAAACAGGCCATCAAGGCCTAGCTTATTAGGCTAAACAGGCCATAAAAAAAACCCGAGCCTTTTTCTATTTTGAAAAATACCAGGCTAGGTCAGACCAAATACAAATCAAGTCACAGGTCTTTGACAAGCCGCTTGGTCTATTTCCATCTCTACGTGCGGGTAAGAATTTATTCTGGAAAAGAAGAATAAAATAAATAAACAGATTAAACATGATGACTATGTGTTGGTGTTGGAAACCCAAAAAATAATTATTTAAACAAAGTTAAAATTACAATATTTTAATTCAGGTACTTAAGAAGTCAAAATTTTATAAGAAAATGTGGTACATCATCTGATATTTTGTAAATATAGTCAAATAACTAAAATGTCTTTATATCATTTTTTTTAAAAACAATCTATCAAAATTGTCATTAACTGTTCAACACTTATTATTGTCTGTTCACAACTTATTAATAAATAACTTGTATTGTTAGTACGTTTCTTATCATTTGTTTCACAACACTAGTCATTGTCAATTTATAACTCACTAATAAACTTTTTCATGCAAGGACCATTTTGTTATTTAACTATATTTGTAAAATACCAGATCATGCATAATTTCTTCTCCTGAAATTTTGATCTCTAAGTACCTGAATTGAAATATTAAAATTTTTAACTTATTTTTATGTTATTTTCTCAATTATTTTTATATTTTACGGGATACAGTTTTTTTTCACACATTTATATTTTAAGTGCAAAATTATTTGAACAAGTTAAATCAAATATTCCTAAGTGCCTGTGAATTCCGCTTAGCTTTTTCTTTCCCCTCTTAAATAGGGTCCAACGTCCAATGTTTTACCGCGCATATTTAAAAATATTATTAATATTTTTTTGTTTTGTCAAATCTTTACGTGTTACGAATTTATTTTAATGATTAAGGTTCTCTTAACATTAAACTTTCAAAAATGGCAAAAGTAAGTTTATAATTAGAAAAATAATGAATATTGTGTATCAAAAAAAAATAATGATATCACGTTGAATTTTTATGAAGACACGTGTGTAACAAATTAAAAAAAGGAGACTGTTAATTATTTCTCCAAAAAAGAAAGAAAGAAAGAGAGGAAGCTTTCCTCGTGTACGTTAAGGAAGTTCAACCTTCTTATGGCAATTGGATTGTGATGCTTCTTTGGCTTTTTTAATAATCTAAAAATCAATGCATCACCATAAATGAATATTACAAATATCTCATCTTCCACCACCTCTCCTCTCTCCCAACAGATGGTGGTGTTGGATTATAATTTTGATCACGTTTAAAAGAAGCTAATCGCTATGCTAATTAACCTGTCCATCAAAGTCCAGATAGCTACACTGAAGTTATAATTTTATGCACTCTCCAGATGAAAGGTGCAGGAATTTGTTTTTAGCAAATTTGTTTAACAAGTTGCACGCTATCAATTAACCAGTTTTTTCCACAAAATTTTTTTATTAGTTACCTAAAATCTAATACTAACAAGTTAAATTGGAAATGGAATCAGCAGGGAATCTTGTAATTATCGTCCTGAAAAAAAGAAGGATAAATCTTGCAATGATTCTTTAAAATCTGGATACAAAAATCACTTAAAAATTCTGTTCTTACGTGTGCCTAGCTCTGTTTTAATCGATCAAATAAGGAAAATAATTTTATATACAAAGACGGGCCACAATAGTATGCCATCCCATGCAATATATACGAAATATTCGCATGCATATTTAATTATTTATAGTTTGTTGCTCCTTCTTCTTTATTATTCTGACCGTCATCTCATGTCAGAATCATCAATATACCAGTACATACAAATACATAATACTCCTAAAATCTTGTCATCATCTGATAAAATGGGCAGGATATCCAAGGTCTTGGTAGTCCAGTAACACGAAACTCTTGGTAAGTTGAATCCTGTGTCTAACTTTAGATTATTAGTAAATCCCTTTAACTAAAAAAAAATAATTAACAGGCATTGACAAACACAAAAGCCTATATTCCCTGAATTATTTATTTCTATTCGCTGCTTCCTTTTATCCCCGGCGTCGTTTCATATCAAATTTATTCCCATTTCCCCCTTTTCTGGCCCTTTTCGAATATTCCTCTGTCCGTCTCTCTTCCTCAGTTGTCTTCACGTTCATTTTCCGTCCCCAAATATGCGAGAGCAGAGGTACCTGTTTTGTTTTCAGCTCTGATTTTCATCAATTCATCATCAGGTCGAAACCGATTTACCGGAGATGAAATTCGGGAAGGAGTTCAAGACGCATTTGGAGGAAACCATTCCGGAGTGGAGAGACAAGTTCTTGTGCTACAAACCCTTGAAGAAGCTCATTAAGCAGGTTCCGACACCTGGGATTGCGCTTCGCCATGATATCTTTCAACCCCCAATCGACGTCCCGCCCGTTCCTTCCGTGCAATCCGATGCCGATCAGGATCATCCAGAACCTGCTCCTCGGCCCTATTTGGACCTCCAGGCCTGGTTCATCGTAATTCTGAACGAGGAGCTGGAGAAATTCAATGATTTTTATATTGATAAAGAGGAAGACTTGGTCATCCGCTTCCAGGTTCTTTTCCTTCTCTTTTTTGTAGGGCTTGGAATTACTATGGGCATGATAAGTTGGTACTACTGCATCTTCATTAATTTCATGTCCTGGATCATTAAAACTTCTAATTTAGGTACAGCTGACTGAATAACATCTTTGCTCTGTTTTGAAGTTCTAGCTTGTTACCACCCTACCCTTTCTGGACCACAAGCGAAAGTTTTTACTTTTATATTCACACGAGGTGCACACCGATCGAACTTCACATACCATTTATTTTTCAACCCTTCTTGCGGGAAGTTGGTATTAGCAGATAATATAAATTTAATTGCCCGTAAATCCAAATGAGCAAATGACTGGCCGTCAGCACAACTGGGTACTCGGAGTATGGCATGGAGGCCTTACTTTGTGGTCAAGGTTCTTGATAGTTTATTCTTTTTGTAGTACTGGACTCTTGGACTGTTAGGAATGTCTTTTTCCAATGCTAACAATAAGTACCCTTACATGTCTTGCGAATCAATCATTGCTTTTATGGCTTCTAAGTGGCAGAGACGCTGATCTAAAGACCTCCCCTTAATAACGTGAATGGCTTCTTTATAATTGTTAGTTTGTTACCCCGTCAATTCTTGATGATTGTGGTTAAAAGGTTTGTTGTGTTATCACCAGTTTGTATATATTTCTACTGTTTGTTCCAGATAACTGTCTTTAGATTGTTGTAACTCTTGCATTTAATCTTGACCAAAGGGAAGATAGAATCTGGCCATTGCATAAGCTACTTATTCAGAGGAGATTAACTACGTGTAACAACTCAATCAGTTCTAAATCTAGAAATTCGATAACTCTTGCAGCTTAGCCAAACCAAGATTGCATGTCCCTGGCAAGCGAATCTCATGCCACATCAGATATTGTGGTTTGGTTGTCTCACTTGTTTCGCATGTGGTGCAACATGACAATTAATTTACAATGGCGGTTAATATGCCTTCAAAGGCATTGAAAACGATCTTACTGGACTGTATAGAGTGAGTGTGTAGATACCTCTCTTTGTGCCCCCTCCAATGTGCCACATTCATATTCTTCTCTTTTTTAACCTTGAAATTGTGATTATTTCTTACAAATATTTAGGTTGAAAAGATGGCAGAAGCCTTTATGGCCAAACTCGTTGGGCTTTAAATTTATATAAATATTTCTTCCTTATATCTCAAATTGAGGAACTTAATCTGTTATAATTTATATCCTACAACATTTATGATATGGGTTTTCTTCCATTATTATTATTCCCACAAGCTAGATGAGCCCCCCTCTTCTAGTTAAGTGATATATAATTTGCAACTCCATAGTTGAATTAGCACAAAAACAAATTGATAAATGCTTCTGCTTCTGGGGATTATTTTTGTCATCTGAGAAATCAATTTATAATGGTCAAATGGTTTGCCGAAAAAGTAAAATGGGAATCATTGACCACTTGCCGGAGAATCTTCATGAAGCTGTCTGTGGGGAATCTTTGACACACTTTTATATTTTGTTAATGTAGCCCTTCTGTGATTTTTATCGACAATTCTGGACAGGTGCTGAAGGAAAGAATTGAGCGTCTTAAAGAAAAAAGCAGCAGGAATGAAATGTACGCCTCTGAAAGTGAATTCAGTGAAGAGATGATGGATATCAGGAAGGACTTGGTCACCATTCATGGACAGATGGTGCTACTAAAAAACTACAGCTCCTTAAACTTTGCGGGTAGGGCATCTAGTTTTCTTCTTATTATTATTAAACCTATGTATTGTTGGTGGGGCTTTTACGGTGAGGTGGCATCTTCTAATGTAATGACTTCACAGATACAGCTAGTGCAGAATTCATGTCTGTGTGTTTGTGCGTGTCTGGTGGAATTGGAGTTAGGGGATTGCTTGTTCTGAAACCATTAATATATTTCTGCTTCAACAGGGCTAATTAAAATTCTGAAGAAGTATGATAAGAGAACTGGTAGATTGTTGCGTCTGCCTTTTACTCAATTTGTTCTCCGTCAACCCTTTTTCACAACAGAGCCTCTGACTAGGCTTGTACATGAATGTGAGGAAAATCTTGAACTGCTGTTCCCCCTTCAAGAAGAAGTAATTCAATCAGCTCGGCCTACTGGAGATCAACCTAAATCACCTGTAGATAGTGCAGCAAACACTTCACCTGAGGCATCCTCAACTCTCGGTGAGGAAACTGCGTATCTATATCGCAGCACTCTTGCTGCAATGAAAGCCATAAGAGGCCTTCAAAAAGCTAGTTCCACCTGCAATCCATTTTCCTTTTCAACCCTCTTTAGTAACCAAGATGCTGATAGTACTGGTGCTGTCACAGTTGAAAATTCTCCAGCAGATTCTCGAGCTTCCTTGTGGGATGGGGAAGACACTGATGAAGAGGAAACCTATTCTGTGTAGCACAACTTCTCTTTTAGAGTGGCTTGCCTTCTTGTTTGGATCTAAGCAAAATCTATTGATTGATATACAATAAGTAGCGTGTAATGCGAGCATTTGACTCTGAAAAATGATACTTGCTCGCTGCCTTTTTTTATCCACTTTTACACCTTTGTGTGTCTTTGCTGAGCGGTTACCCTGTGTTGATAACTTTGTATTGATGGTGGAAACTTAAATGTAAACTCTGATGGTAACCTTTGTAGGAGTTATTGACTTAAAAGCTTTTGTACTTTCTGGTGTAGCATGTGTTGCTACCTATCATAAGGTAGCGTGAAGAATTTGTTAACAACAAATAACATTAACCTTCATCAATTTAAATTAGAAATACCTCAATGCTTTTCACCCAAAAAAAAGAAAAACCTCAATACAGCACGGAATCAAACTATTGTAATGGATTATGTCTGAGATTGGGGTTTCCCCAGTTCTCAGATCATCCTTAAGCAGTTTTGTCACTATTCTGGGGGACAAAAAGCCACTAGTTGCTGCATATTCCAGACTTAACATTGGCATATATCCATTTGGTAGCAACGGAATCCTTGCTATTTTCCTTCTGATTTCCTGATCGCTGTATTTTCATGGCTGCCTCTTTCTCTTGACCGTATATGTTTACAATTTATATGGCAGTGTGCTGTTGGTCACCTTCATAGTTAAATGGAAGCGGCACTGACTTGAATGGCCGATACTTCCCTACATTGTTTAAGTGCTCGTTCTCCAACCTGTTTACATATAACTGACGAGTATTAAATACAAATACCAAGTGGTGTTTTTCAATTGTTTTTTCAACCAGAACCACGAGGTGATAAGGATTCGCTTGATTCCCCCCCCCCCCCCCCCAAAAAAAAAGAAAGAAAAGAAGAAGAAGACATGATTAGTTTCTTTTGGTTTATTCGCTAAGTAACACATAAATAACAAGTGGGGATAAAAACCAGATAGTCCCGCTGTTAATTTATGCAGTTAAAGACAGGTGAAAGATATTGCTATCTGATTGCTATGTGATTTCTACTCTATTTATTTCCCATGAGAATACGAGACCTTTCCATTCTGACAATTACCACCGGCCATAATCATGTTGCTGAATGAAAATTCCAAATGCCACGGCGAATGATCTCCAAGCAAGCCACCAGAGCAGTCAAGGCTTTTCTATGCAGGAAAGGGGCGTGTGTAACCCCTAAAACTGATTGCATCCAAGCAAGTCGCAGCAAAACATTCAACACCTGGTGGGTGTTTTGTTCATAAACAATTAAACACCAAGCAAGTTAATTAGCTTGCAAACAACCCAGATAATGAAGAAGGCGGATCCCTAAAGTAACTTACCATAGCGGCGAAGTATACACTTTTGTTAGAAACCGAGAGTTTATTTCTCAACCACGGGTTTCTTGAATCTCGTCGCAGCAAACCCCAATCTATTACAATGTCCCAGTATGTGTTCATAATCGTAGCAACGCCTGAAGAAGCTGCAGCCAAAATTTTCCACGTCGATACTTCGTTCAATGTCAACTCATTACCAGTCCTTGTGGCTATGGCAAATATTGTTGACATGTACTTAAGCCCGTTAAGCCCGTGCATTGCATTTCTCTCCTCAACCACATCGTCGAAGGCACTATAACGACATGGTTCTTGTTAGGGTTACCAAAATCACCCAGCCCGTGTTTAAAGTGCAGGGTAGCAAAGAGGATACAAGTTGAACTCAGATTTGCCTGTCTGTCATTTGCAGACCTGGAGGAAACGGATCCAGAATGGAATAATAGCTACAATGAAGTAAAATGTTTCATATACTTTATTTTCGAGGCACTTGTTTTTTCTCGTCCTGAAGTTTCCAGACACATAGTAACAAACATAAAATTCCAAACTTCTGAAGGCCTGCACCTGAACTCAGAAAGAGAGAATAGTTGGCTCAATATGAATGAAGGAAAGTAGGAAAACTTATTAGTGGTTTCTCATTTCTGCATGTTCTATTACAGTGACTCAGTGAGTGTGAGATGTAAGCATAAGCAGCAGTATGTGTGAAATATTGAACCTGGCTGGTAAGCTGGTCTGCCAACATATTATCTGCGAGGGTAACCTACAAACAATGAAGAAATCATGGGATATCTTATCATTTCTGAAGATTTTAACATAAGCAGAGTATGTATCTTTTTATACTTCGAATTATTTCTTCTCCTTTACCTTGTAAAGCGGAGCGCAGATGCAATGAAACATACAATGGATAACAAAGAAGCGGCTGGATTTATATATGATGTTGAAGGGGCAAAATGTGATGATAATCAAAACCTGTGATGGAAATTCAATAGAATAAGTTGACAGCAGTCAAATAAATGGCACAGTATATAGAATTGATCGCTTGTGTTTGGGTAAACTTTAACTCTTGTTGCTTTGGCATAGACCGCAAACGATCAATTGTATAGCCAATGACAAAATAACAAGATTGGGAATAAGATGTCTTCCAGAAACTTACAAGAAGAAGACCTAGAGGAACTAATTCTGTAAATACTGCGAAACTTTGTGTTCTTGTGTCCATCCCCACATCCAGGTTTGTGAGTACTGCAGCCCATGTGAGCACTGCAAGGCCCGAACTAAGAAGAAGAACTTCTCTGTAACTCAACTCTGTCCCTTGTTTGAAGCCAAATATGAACGAGTAGTTGATTTTGAAACGACGCCAGAAGTATATATTTGCAGAGTACATGAGCATATGCAAGATTATGAATCCAAATAAACTGCAGATACATGAAGTTCTCAGTAATATTTTTTGAGATTGCAGAAAACATGTATGGTCAAGGCAAAGGCACAATGGTGTGAAATCACGCAATAAATTTCACAAAAAATACATCCAACTTACCTGTAAAGAGGGAATATGTTTTCCATATAATCATTTTGCCCCTCTATATTTAAATTGCTTAAAATGTCTCTCGCTTGAATAATTATGATTAGGGCCACCATGAGAGCAATTGAACAACCAGTAAGTAGCCCTGATAAATAAAAAAGTAAGGATGCTACCGTGAGAAAGTAAACTGAAGATTCACCATTTTTTTATGAAGAAACAACTAGGGGAAACTCAAATAGTACTTTTATGACCATGTCAAGTTGTCTGACAGATTGACAGACAGGGAAGTGTAGGATCCGAAGTACCAGGACATTGAAGTTATGGCGAGCATAATGAAGGAAGGCTTATATTCATCATATGATTCAGAAAAAAGAAATTGTAATTTCCGTTTTCACCAATATTATGACACTATAGAATAACAATTAAATAAATAATCAGTTATTTGGAGCTCAGATATTACCCAAGAAAAATATAATTCTGTGTCGCTCTCTTTTAGCCGTAGGTCTCAATATTTTCATTCCTTTTCTGTGATTCCCATTTGAAAAATGCTTTATGAAGGCAGCTTCCACCCTTTCCATGAGCCTATTAACCTGTACACGACATGATGAGGCAGGCACCATTTAAGTCTTGGGGTACAACTTGAATAACCAATAGAAGATAAGTGCGGGATTTATATAGAACCTCCTCAGAGCTGCCAACAAAAGAATTGTCTACCATTTTTAAGTACTCCGTTGATGCATTCCTTGAACAGATCTGCAGTATTACAAGTCAATGTACAGGGAAGCCAAAACACTGCAGTCGAAGACTGTCTTTCATATAAAATAGGAGGATAAGGATACCTTGTCATACTTCTTCATGATCTTTGAAAATGCCAACAGGTTCAAGAAGCTGCGTGGAAATAGAGTGCGTCTTCAGTAACTTGTAAAAAAAAAAAAAAAAACCATTTGAAAAGGGTAGGAGGAAACCATATCACCTATAGAATTTTAGAAGCCGAAGCTTATTATAAAACTCCTTGAAGGCCTTGCTTAGCTGTTCCTCTGCCTTCCTTAGCTCTTGTTTGCTGAATGACAATTCAGATGTCGAACAGGGGAGGAGCCCTTTTACTGTTGATACTGGAGTTTCAGGTTCAACAAGGTTGATTTTGACATGATCCAGGATCCTCAATGAAGGTGGTATAAAGCCCTGAATCCTTAACTTAGAAGTAGCTTGTTCTGCACGATTTCCGCTTTCATCTTCTGCTTGCCTTTCACTGCTCATCTCAATTTCTTGAATCACATTCAAGTGGGGATGGAACTTACCTTCAAAATGTTCATATGCTCAATTGGATTTCAAATTAAAATCTTTCTCAAAAGAAAACCGATTCTAATGACGCGTCAGTGACCTCATTACGATATTATTCAGCTACTGTACTTGAGAAAGAAATACGAAAATAACAAATCTAATCTTACTAGGACTTTCATCATTCACGTGATGTTCCATGGTACTCGAAGTTGAGGGACCACTACTGTCAAGATTTCTGAAACCTCCCACTTCATCCACCTTCACCCTAAGAGCAATAAGGGCATTCATTTGGTTATTAAACTCCTCTGCCTCTTCCATGACTTGCTTCACCTTCATACTGTAGAAGTTATGGACCCTGTTGAACTCAGCATCTAGCTTCCCGAAAAACAAAGCCTCTAGTTCTCCAATTCCTCAGCAGACTTGAGGAACATTGTCTGATACAACCTTTCTGACCCTTCTTTCTCCTCTTCACGAACAAGCATAACCTCATCGTCATTACTATTCGTCGTCAAACCTCTTTGTCGACCTGTAAGCCCACTAAAGGCTCTGGACAGAGTTAACTTTCTCTTCAGAGACCCCTTTGGGGCGGATGCCATTGCCGCCGATGGTGCATTTCGCTTCCTGATCCGTAATATGTCCTTGAGAATTCCTTTGTGATAGCTGTAATTCATGTATGCTTCGTGCCATTCTGGCACCATTTGTGAAGCAAATTCTTTCCCAAACTTCATCTCTTCTGCAAAAATTTGTGCACATAGACTTCAATAGCTCATTTGTGAGCCACAATGAGGATATAAATTGAAAGATTCAATTCACCGGGTTTCGTCTATTTAGTTTAAGAATCACAACAAAAATGATCCTTTCACCCTCAAGAGATTTTTCCTCACTAGAGTCAGTCTTCTGCTGTAAATCTTTGTGTTAATGTGGTGACCAGAACCAGGATGGCCTTCGAAAACTTTGTTAATTTCTGAAATAAATGAAGCAAGAAAGCAAAGTTGGCTAATTTTCTGTGTCTATGGGAAATTCTTATTAGGAATGGAGGGACCACCTGCGCGCTGGGCCCCGTCTGCAAATTGCAGTGGAACCTGCTAGTTGATAGTTTTTTTGTTTTTGGGGGGGGACTGAGGCTTGCTAGCTGGTAGTTAAAAGTGGGAGCCATGTTCATTGATAATGCAATAAATTGTGTTCTGGTTGTGAATTACATTGGCATTAATTGGGATCTTACCTGCTTTTCCGAGATGGTTCGTACAATGCCCATTCACCTAAATCTCTTGCAATGACGAACGATTATGATATAGTGGTACTTTCATATATTAGCCATACGGATTCGTAGATATTTTCTTTTCCTTCGTTTGGTTTCATCAGTTTGAACTGTCCTGATCAGTTTGTTTCAAGCACCATCTCATTCTTTTCTTTTCACGCGTTGAAGAGGTATATGTAAATCCACCATGATTCTATCACTCCAGATTCAAGCAGTGTGTGCAGCTTTCAATTTTTACTTTTTTTGGGTCACGCAGCTTCAAAACTCAAATGAACAAAATCATTGGATGATTTAGAAATAAATTATAGGACGAATTATGTATTATAGGTAAAAAGGGATGCAACCCTCCCTTTAGATCAGGTGATAGAAATTATGTGGAATTTCATGCAAATTCCTGGCGGAGAAGACCAGAAGTGTAGAACCATGACTTAGAAACATGAAAAGTCGAAGGACGAAGGACGAAATCCACTCCATAATTTTAGGGCATCAATCCCAGATTTGTCTTTTAGTCACCATAGATCCAAATTTGAATAAATCCCATGATCAATTTAATTGGAAAAATTGCAAAAAAAGACCTTAAAATTGCAAAAACGCAGATAGGGACTCTTGACAACTTCACTTTGGGTTTTGACAACTTCAGAGCATATTATTCTTGTCAAAACCCAAAGTGAAGTTGTCAAGGGTCCCTATCTGTGTTTTTACAATTCCAAGGTCTTTTTTTGCAATTTCTCCAATTTAATTTCCCCCGTCCTCGACGCTGCTCCAGAAGTAAAGCTTTTAATCTAAATTTTTCAAAGTAGTTTTTTCTTCCTATTGAAGCGACATTTCATCAAATAGATATTATCACGTTTACATCATCGATACTGATTGGATATTTGAGATGAGCATGGGAATAAAAATAATTCTAATACTGTATCTTATATTACTTCCGGTTCTAAATATAAAAACTAGTTGACTAATTTAAGTAGATTAAAAAAATAAATTAAGTTAATTATTTATAATAAATAGGTGTTGTTTTTTTTCTAAAATATCTTTGTTAATCAAATTTGTTGGTTAGAACTATCATTATTAAAATGACTATCTTGAAAAAAATGGAGAAATATGAGAAATAAAGTGAATTGAGATTTTATATGTAGGACCAAAATAAAAGTCAAACGAGATCTTAGATTAAGAACAGGAGATAGTACTTAATATAAAAATTAGTTTGACTCTTAATTTGATCCTAAATATAAGATTTTAATTTACTTTATCTTTTATATTTATCTATATTTTTCAAAGTAATCCTTATACTCTTGTAATAATTGCACATATTAAAGGATTCTATCTAATGGTAGTTATAGTTATTATACATAATTAGTAAGGATATTCTAGAGAATACAATACTTATTTATTACAAATAACCAACTTAACAAATTTTCTTAATCTACTCAAATTAGTTAACTAGTTTTTATATTAAGGATTAGAGGTAATACTATTCTATCCTAAATATGATATTCATTTTGTAGTATAAATTACATCTCAAAATAAATTTTATATTTAAAATCGGAGCAGTATTTATACCTTTTTTTTTTTTGGGTCAAAGGAATAGTATTTAGCTTAACTGAGGAAAGAACTATAATTGTACAAACGATTGCATTGTTTTTCCTTTTTAATCTCAACGAGCATTTTTCACCGGCGGATCTCACCCCCGATTGACATGGCAAATTCTGATTGGTTCCAGAGACAGATCACTCTGAAACCGGTATCAGATTAACAAAACTGGGCCCTGTCGTTCTTCTTCCCATTCCTCCGCTTCGCGTTCGCTGTTGCTCTTGTCCGGTGCCGTTTTGATGTCCATCGTGACATCGTCCCTCACCGCATCGCTCTGCAAAACCTAAGAACTCCTCCTCTCAGATCTCAATTTGTACGAATAGACAATTCATTAACGAAATGTTGGGGGTAAATCTCCTTATTGTTCTCACCCTGGCATTTATGTGTTGCTTCGGTCATGCGATGAGATTTGAGCTCCGTTCGGGTCATACCAAATGCATTGCGGAAGACATCAAGAACAATGCAATGACCGTTGGCAAGTACTTTGTCGTTAACCCAAGCGAGGGGTCTCTTCTTCCTGATTCCCACAAGATCACTGTCAGGGTAAGCCAAATTCGTCTGGATGTGTATGCATTAATTCCTTTTATGTTCTTGTTCGGCCCTCTCTTCCGGTTATGAATCGGTCATTGGGCTGATTAAACTGGGATATGCTTTTAGGAAAGGCAAGAAGTTTATTGGAAACAATATGGAAACAAAATCAGTTCATTCTCAAATGGTTCAGCGTTTTACTTCTTGACAGGTTTCTTGTATTATTCATTATTAATTTTTCATGGTTGATTTAGCTATAATATGGTTGCCAGGTGAATTCACCTCACGGGAACAGTTACCACTATGGGAATCAAGTGGATTCAGGTAATTTTGCATTTACTGCTGCTGAGTCTGGTGACTACACTGCTTGCTTCTGGGCACCTGATCACAAGCCCCCAGTAACTGTGACCATTGAACTTGATTGGAGAACTGGCGTTGCTGCCAAGGACTGGACAAAGGTTGCTAAAAAAGGACAAATTGAAGTAAGCAGCATCCCTGGGTTCGCATTTATATGAGTATAACTCGTATCATTTTAGCGTTTTGAGCTATCACAAATTCATGAAGTAGTTATCTGAATTACTGAATCCTCGGTGTTGCAATGCTCGTGTTTTGAACTAGTGGGGTAGGCCGTGTGTGTGTGTGTATAATTTCCTTCAAAGTGTTAGCTCTTTAGGAATCTGAATGTTAGTTTCGCTTGCATGCTAGAGAAATTATGGAATCGACAAAATGGAGCCAAAATTTAATATCACGCAATTAAAAATGTTCCACACACACACTACATGTATTTTTGGTGTTTGCATCCAGAAGATGTCAAACTCCATGATAATGAATTTTTCTTTGTTCATTCCAATCTGTCCTTGCAAGTCTGTGTTATGCCTACAATTGGTAGTGAATCCTAGGTTGTTGGCTGATTCTAAGATATAAAAAGAGTGATAGTGTGTGTGTATATATATGTATATATATTCTCAAACTCATGTAAGTTATAGGATATTGTTCATTGAAAATCTATTTATTTTGATACTTAGTGGTTGCTAACGCAAGTTTTCTTCTCATCTGCTAGGCAATGGAATTTGAGTTAAGGAAGTTGTATGAAACAGTTACGTCCATCCACGATGAGATGTTTTATCTTCGTGAAAGGTATAATAGTCATAAACCCTCCCTGGTTGGTTATGTCCTGATAGGTGTCTTTGGTGATCTTTTGATAGAAAAAGTAATCGCTAGTTTCCATTCAAGGTGGAAATATGTGGAATATATTGTTAATCGGTCGGAACAAGAATAAAATCTCCTGTTGATAGAACTCCGTCTGTATGTGGAGATTATCCTATTAGTTCATGCATGATTGCATCAATTATTGCTATTCTCTGTCTGGTTTTGTTAAACGCGATTCTCTATCAAATCAATTTAAAGAGTGGCCTAAACTCACCATGTAAAACTATTATTTGAGGATTCATATGTTTCTCTTCTTGAAAGAGAGGTAGGGATGATCTTTTACTAGATGGCCTTGGTGTGAAATCTGAATACTTGCAGCAAACTGACTAGCAGGAATGTATCTAATGCGAATCATCTTTTTTTCTTTTCTCCCCAAGGCGAAACAAAATGTGACCCTGCAGCTTACTTCTATAATCATTTATTAGTTTAGAGTGCATTTGAAATTTGCTGTTGGTTATCGTACCAACATTCTTCACTCGTGTACCAAGTTCTTGGATTAATTCCATTCCTTGAATGTTAAACTTCGAAAGTCATTATAACCATCAAGTCGAGGAGGGAAATAAGGTACTCTTTTGTATGCGGCTGACGACAGGCTTCAAATTTTATTTGAGTTTTTGAAGGTAAAATGTTTGTGTCCAAATGATAATCTATCCTATGTGGGTATGAGTTTTATTTTATGGTGAAGCAGAGGGGCTAAGGCTCAACAGAAGAAACAAGCAAAACAGAAGGGAAGCTAAATCGACACCACTTTTCTGTTTTTCCTTTGGTGTATAAGATTTTTATTGATGGTTGAAAAAGCTTAATGACGCTATATAACTGATTCATTTTATGGGATAAGGCTTCTTATTATTGTTGTATTAGATTTTTATTCATTCTCATGGCAGATGTATCACTTGATTTAGTAACACCACATCCATTTGAATGATACAGGGAGGAAGAGATGCAAGACCTCAACAAAGCAACTAACGCCAAGATGTTTACCTTCAGTTTCCTTTCGATTCTGGTTTGCTTGTCTGTGGCTGGCATGCAATTATGGCATTTGAAGTCGTTCTTTGAGAGGAAGAAGCTCCTATGAGTTCCTCCGCACGGTTTTTGTTCTCGAAGTTTCATCGGTTTTGATTCTCAGTTAAGTGGTTGTCCAGATGTATGTATCCACCGGATGTATGATATAGTTTCATAATCATATGATTTTGTGATCTGATCATTAGAATTCTATGCCTGTTATTTTAATTACAGTAGTGTCATACAAAACTAAAACTGTAGATGTAATAACTTTTCCCAGTCTCGTTATTTGATACGAATTTCGATTCGGTCTGTGTACCGGTTTCATGATTTTTCTGATTCCCGTAATGGATAAAAGTGCATCATAATCTTTTGCCCCAACTGAAACATATTACGCAATTAACAAAAAGTAGACGGTTATAGACAGGGTTGCTAAAGAGATGAGTTTTTTTTTTTTGGTCCAAAAAGAGATGAGTTTACTTGTGGTCAAAATAGAATATCTCTTCACAAATCCTCTAAAGATTAAGCTAAAACGTTTTTTTAATTTATAATTAAAATATGACATTCTTTCTTGTATACTGTATCGGAAGATAAATAGAGAAAGAAATAAACAATTACACAAATCCAAATCTGGAGATCATTAAATATTTAAATATATTTCCTCAAAACCAGTTGGCGTCTTGGACGCGCGCGAAACAGTCTCACCAACAAGAAAGAAGGAAGAGCACGGGTTCCTTCACAAGGAAGCGCTTCTTCAGTACTATGTTTGAAACTTTGAATTAACAATTCATGGTTCGCTTGCCGCCACCACAGCAATGGCAAGCTACCACCAATGTTGCAGCAACTCTAGCGGGCTTGGCGGAGTCCTGTGCTTCCATGGCAGACCTCAAACGTATCCATGCCTACGCTCTCCGTGCACATCTCCATCAACACGCCATCGTCCTCGGCAAGATGTTTCGCTTTGCTGCTGTATCACCCGGGGGCGATTTATTTTATGCTCATCGCCTCTTCTCTCAGATCCACCAACCAACCGCTTTCTTCTACAACATTCTCATACGGGGCTACTCCAAGAGCTCATCGCCTTCACATTCCATTCGATTATTCAACCAAATGAGACAAAACTGCGTAGCTCCTGATGAATACACCTTTAATTTCCTACTCAAGTCGCGGTCAAGAATGAAATTAACTGACCCGCCTTTAGTTTTGGCTGCCGACGAGATACACGGTGCTGTGTTGAAGTTTGGGTTTTCTTCCCACTTGTTCGTTGATAACGCGCTGATTCATTTGTACGCTGTAAGGGGAATGCCGCTCTTAGCGCGTCGTGTCTTCGAGGAAACTGTGGGCGTCGATGTTGTTTCGTGGGCAGGATTGCTCGTTGCTTACGTGAGAGCTGGCGAGTTGGACGTGGCACAACGGGTGTTTGATGAAATGCCCGAGAGGGATGTAGTTTCGTGGACCGTTATGATATCTGGATATTCCCAAGCAAAGCGTTCAAGAGAAGCATTGGATTTATTTTGGAAAATGACACACGCAGGAGTGGGGCCTGATGAGGTTACTATGGTGAGTGTGATATCTGCCTGCACAAATTTGGGTGATGTAGAAACGGGACGAATGATTCACCAATACATATATGAGAATGGGTTTGGTTGGATGGTCTCGCTCTGCAACGCACTAATAGATATGTATGCAAAATGCGGATGTATGGAGCAAGCTTGGCTATTGTTCAACAATATGAATCGGAAGAGCTTAATTACGTGGAACACAATGGTAACAGCAAGCGCAAACCATGGAAATGCTGAAGATGCTTTAAAGTTATTTGAATGGATGAGAATTTCTGGTGTCATGCCGGACAGTGTCACATTTCTGGCCCTTCTGGTTGCATACACCCATAAGGGGTTAGTTGATGAAGGTATAAGAATATTTGAGAGCATGCAAAGGGACTATAGAATTGAAGCCAGAATTGAGCACTATGGATGCGTGGTAGATATGTTGGGGCGTGCAGGGAGGCTAGAAGAGGCATATAATTTACTCACAAGCATGCCAATTCCAAGCAACGACGTCATATGGGGTGCACTACTTGGTGCCTGCAGGATCTATGGTGATGTAGATATGGGGGAGAAGGTTATAAAGAAGTTGTTGGAACTGAAACCAGATGAAGGAGGATACTACATTCTGCTCAGAGATATATACAATGCTGCAGGTCGGACTGTGGAAGCCCATGGAATGAGGGAAGCCATGTTCGCAAGTGGAGCTAGAAAAACTCCTGGCTGTAGTTGGGTGGAAGCCACAAGTCTACAAGCGCCTTCCCCGGTTAGTTGTTTTTAGCATAACGGCACTTGTTTTGCTCGGTCAAGCTCCCTCTCATTGGTATTTCCTTCATGAATCTAAGAAAGCCTTCATTTTCACTTAGTCGAAGGAAAACTTATGAGATTAAGTTTCTCGTACGTAGCAGACTAGCAGTTCAAATTTATTATGTGAAATGCCGAATTATAGAGATCAGATTATTACATCTACTCATATTCAATGCTCACAATCTGCTGAAGTGGCAATGCATACAAAACACACCCACACAACCAGAGTTGAAGTTGTAAATACGCCCCATCATTCAAATAAAATATAAAATCCATAACACGTACTATTTTTTTTTCTTTCCAAATTGTAAAAGTATAATTCATTTTTAAGATTCCACATCCCATATGCATAGAAACCTACCTAATTTCAAAGCATGGAGAATCAACTACAGCCATGTTTGGTATCAGGAATAGCAGAGAAAAAAGACCAGAAAATATAAGCTTAATGAATTGTTATACTCGAGGGAGAACCCTAGAACCCTTTAACTAAGAGGAAGTATAAACGACATCAAACATCTGCTTTGAGGCTTTATGAAATCATAAATTCAATAGTCAAACTCTTGAAGAATAATGAGCGAGAAAAAGTCTCGGTTATTTCTTAGACAGTCGGTGAGAGCAATTTGCCAATGTGTGCATTGGATGTCAATTTTCCCCTCGTGGAAATTTAAACGACTTTTTTAGGCATTTTGATCGTTGCAAAGTACTCTATACATTTATTATTCTTATTCCATCAATTTTTTATGTCATTTCAAAAATAAATTGAGTCTCTATCCTATTCTCAATTTTTTCCTTTAAAAATGTTTTTTTTTCAAGAAATATTTTCATTTTATCAACTCTAAAAATCAACCCATATAATTAGGATTTATTTAGAACTTCAAAGACAAACAACGCCAACACTTCAGTGTATGCTGATAGTTTGTTTTCATTCAAGAGCAGACTTCACAGACCACAATAGCAGCAACACACATAAAGGCAAACAAGCCCAAACCGTTCACTTAGAAATGCACACAGGACAAGGCAACACCACAAGACTCCATATTGACAGTCTGACCCATAGCAAGGCAAACATGGCCCAGCTGTTTATTTAGTAGGTAATTCTGGAATGATTTTCATACTCAAGCCAAATCTTCAATCTCCTGCATTTTGATCACTCATCATCGTAACTCTTGTGGTGATGATGCTTGTGGCGATGGTGCTTCCTCTCACCATCATCATCATCGCCGCTATCATCTCCCTGCCAAGAAAGGAAAAGATTTAAAACCAATGTTAAACTGGATTGCCTCATATAGCCTACATCAATTCGTAAAGACAAATTAAAGGGAAGCGGGGATGCATTTCATACAAACTCTGTATACTGTGCCGCAATAACTTCCAACCCAAACTATGTCTCTGTACTACCAGCACCCACAAAGGAGTCCAGAGAGGGAAATTTCTTGTTCGACATCAATTAGATAAATAGACCGGCTTATGTAGGAAAATCACAGTTCCTACATACTCCGAAGAATCTATACTTGAATGCATATATGCCATAGTACTGCCCGTTAAATCTTCCTACATGCAGACATTCTCTTGATAATAACTGGTTCTTTAAAAAGTACGTGGGCGTTGGGATTAGGGTATTGAGTTTAGGATGTGAGGAAATGCTATGCTAGTTCATAACTTATGCAAGAGAACATCAAGACAAGGCAACCATCAATATATTGTTCATCCGAAAGCATTGATGAAATGACAATTATTGCCATAGAGGTGGGGAAAATGTTCGCTCAAAAAACAGCGCAAAGAGCAAGGAATATGATCGTGTCACACATAGTCCCACACCGGTGGAGATGATACATTACTAGATTAGACCCAAAAGAACCAAGGAACAATCCAGACTCAAGTCACAGGAAAGCAAACAAAACAACTAGCTAGGCATCCTACATGTTCTATAATCATATATTACATCTATTCTTGAATCTACTTGTGCCAAAATAAAAATAACAAAAAGATATTTTTTTGTTCCCCCTGACTTCTACACTCGATATTTCATGTCTTAGTTTAAAGAAGAAAAAAGAAAAAAGGATGATCAACTACACCAACCAGCAAACACATATCACTCAGCCTTAAGTCATATTGCTATCTTCATTTTCGACTTATGTTGAAATTCGGACCCCAGGCACAGAATCAAAACCAAAAACATAGTAAAATACGTCACGAGTGTCTGATAATTTATGTATCATGGATGTTAGGCCTAATGGCTTAGCAACAGATGCAGAGCCTGAAAAGTTAGCAGCAGTAGAGTTTGAACCGCTGAGATAAAAGCCAATCAATTTCTGGCTAGCGAATGCCAAGTAAGCTATCTGCTCATAAGCTTAGAGCCTATAAATTTGCTACCAGCATGATACGAGTTATCAAGCATGAGGAGTAAAAGTGCCAAACAATTTGATAATCCAAAGTTGCTTTTGCCAAGGGTCTTAAATTGGCAGAGACTAAGACCCCAAGTAGCAAAGAATGTTTTTAGTCTTACAAACTTGTTAACAAAGCTAGTTTGAACAGCTTCATAACATTACGGAATACGATCCCAAGGACCTAAACAACGGGTTCAAACTTACACTGAGCCACATCAACGACTTAACAGAACCAGAAATCACAAGGTCGCTAATTAGTAGTAAGTTTAATTAAGCAATGGAGTACTTACATATTTCTTACGTCCATAGCCCTCTTCGCTGTAGCCATACTTACGAGGCTTATCATCATCATCACGCCTCTCATAACTAGGTCTTCTGTACTCCTCCTCTGAGCGCCCATAGCCATGTTCTCCCCCTTCCTGGCTCTCATAAGTTGGCCTTCCATAACTTGGTCTCCTTGGCGGCTCGTCCTCATACGCAGGCCTCTCAGTTCTTCCCCCGTAACCATATCCTCCGCCCTCTTCCTCCCCGGAGCTGGGCTTGCGACCATAACCGGATCCATATTCAGATTCGCCTGTCTCATGCTCAGTTCTTCGTACATAAGCGGATCCATATTCTGAGGTGGGTGCCTCATATTCCGGCTTCCGACCGTACCCAGCTCCGTATTCCGAACTCGGCGCCTCGTATTCCGGCTTCCGACCGTACCCAGCTCCGTATTCCGAACTCGGCGCCTCGTATTCCGAGGGAGGTGCCTCGTACTCCGGCCTCCGACCATACCCAGATCCGTACTCTGAGGGGGCTGCTTCCGGCTTCCGGCCATGTCCAGATCCATATTCCTGAGGGGGAGCCTCATACTCCGGCCTCCGACCATATCCAGATCCATATTCCGAGGGAGGTGCCTCATACTCCGGCTTCCGCCCATAGCCTGATCCATAATCTGAACTAGGTTGATCGTATTCATTCTTCCGACCGTACCCAGATCCGTACGCTGATCCACCGTAGTCTGGCCTATTCACATCAGAATCCAAGCCATAAGCAGGCTCAGGCCTCCCCCCGTATTGGCCTCCAGGTTCTGCGCCGGGATTGAACGCTGGTGCAGGCCTGGGCTTGGGACGATCATAGCTGCTGTACTCAGTATTCAAGGCCTCTTCATTATAAGCAGATGGTTCAGCATATGAGGTATACTGGGGACGATCATAGTCGAATTCATCAGAGGTCGAAGATGTGATCGGGTAGCAAGTCTCATCAGACGGAGGAATGGGGCGACCATAGGTGAGAGTAATGTCGTATCCCCCACCGTATGGCGTTGGATCATACTCATCGAAATCGTCGACGTCGTCATCACCCCTGGAATAGTACGGCATTGTGAGAAGCTGACTGCTTTCACTCCTAAAGCTGAATCTCTGATCTCAGTGTAGCCATTGCCCGAATGATCCGCAGTGACTTTATAGCAGCCTGGGAAAAGGTAGACGACACTTCATCTAGGCGAGTAGACGAGAACACGTGGATTCTATGTTCTCCCCGTTTCCCGCGGGAACACTTAAACGACGGAGTCGTTTACATGGGGAACCCGTTTGCTTTCTCTGTGGACCCGATATTATATCCAACTGGCTAAGGTCGACCCCATGCAGCATTATTATGGTATGGGCCCTACATTATTGGATTCATGAGGCGGTCCAATCTTTTATTGCCAAGATTAGACTATATTGCCAAGATTAGACTTGTATCCCCCCAAAAAAAAAACCTGTAGGGAAAAAATACATAAGAATTAAAATAATTTAAAATTGAAAGAGAAAAAAAAATAAAAATACTTTACAATTGAAAGATAGCATATTTGGTGCGCAAAATTCAAAAGATGAAACTAAGACAAATGATGGAAGATAGTGATATAACTAGATTTGAGGAAATAACAAAGTCAATTAAAAATTTTCAACACTTTTATTTTTTAAAAACTTGAACTAATTCAAATTTTTTTACATATTAAATAAATATTATTTTTATGATTTACAAAAGCAAAATATCTTGAAAAATAGTATTTAGATAGCATGGAATAGAATTGTATAAAGTAGTTTTTTTTTTTTTTCACCATGAATTGTATAAGTGGTTAAACTACTGAAAACGTGACATGCTTAAATTTATAATCTCATGATATATTCTTCACTTTTTTTTTTAGTTGCTGGTGTTACTTTTACATCCTATTTTTTGAACTTTCCTCTTCCTGTGGGTCCCACATTCATTTTTATTTATTATAAAATAAGGAAAAATTAAAAGTTAAAAAAATTAAAAATGTCGGGCACTTAAAAGTTAAAACGGACCAGATTTACAATATAGAGAAGATTTTGGCGTTTTCCAGATATTTGGCATGTCCAAAATCGAACTGGAAGCGGCCAAGTGGAGCAGATTCGGAAATGGCTGTGCGGTCGCATATTAACATTGCCTTTCTGCGCGGCAATGCATTTAATTACACCGTGAGATAACAATAAGCAATTCCTACTTAACAGTTACCACTATCAGATTTTCGGGTTCGAGATTCTGTGTCCGCGTAACTTTCTTCGGATGATTCTTTATTTGCGTTATCTCTTCGCTGTTGATCCCAGTTGCCGCTATACAGATCAAGCTCTCTCTCCTTACTCTACACTCGGAAACACTGAGAAGATCTACCAGATTTCCTAAGAATTCAGAACTACAATGGCAGCTCGTGTAATCACGGTTTCACAGACCGGAAGAGGAGACTATCGGACGGTGCAGGAAGCAATTGATGCCATCCCACTGGGAAACAACCGTCGGACGGTGATTCGAGTGTCTCCGGGAATCTACAAGCAGCCAGTGTACGTACCCAAGACTAAGAATTTCATCACCCTTGCTGGTCTGTGCCCAGAGGATACTGTGCTTACGTGGAATAATACCGCCACCAGAATCGAACACCACCAGGTGGGCGAACATGGATCTTGTTCAGCTCATATGAATTTTTGAGTATTTTGATTTTTTAAGAGTAGGAATTGTCCGTTTTGGCGGTGATTTTTCCTGCAGGCTGCTCGGGTAATAGGCACTGGTACTTTTGGCTGTGGTAGTACCATTGTGGAAGGAGAGGATTTTATTGCCGAGAACATCACGTTCGAGAATTCCTCCCCTCAGGTAATGCGTGTAAAATATTAGTTTTCTGCGAGATTCGTTGGCATCACTGGCAATTTGTGCCTATCTAGGATAAACTAGCTATCGTTGATGTGACAAATATGCATATATGATATGTAAATAAAACTGTTTATTGTTACAATCCCGTGTTAGCTTAAATAAACAATTTATGATATAAATTCTGAAAAATTGTCGGCCAAGGTGTTGTTCACGCATAAACTTAAAAATATTTATGATTTGCAATCGTCAGCAAGATATACAATTTAGAATCTAGTTGCCTTTTTATACCCATGAGGTTGGAAGTCGTCTCCTTACCAACAAGTGTAAACTTTGTTTTACGGGAAGCTATTGCTCTGAAGTTTCGCAATTTTGAGGTTTTGAATCTGCTCAAGAATCAAGGTAGAAACTTATTAGCTTTCCTTTTGTCACTATTCAAAGATGCTGCTGCAAATTTTTTGGATGATCATGTTGGTATTTGCATCCAAATTTTGAATAGCGTCTCCTGAAGTGATTGGCAGATGGAAATTAGTTACAAGCTTATACTTTTCTTCCCTTTTTTCTTCTCTTTTTGGCAGGGTTCAGGGCAAGCAGTGGCAATCAGAGTGACAGCAGATCGATGTGCCTTTTATAACTGCAGGTTCCTGGGATGGCAGGTATGTCCTTGTCTCAATGTGTTAGTCTAATAGTTTAGAGGCTTCTTGAAATATTTTATGTAGAGATGTAGACTTGCAGAACTGGTTGATTTAATGTTCTTTTTGGTATATTTATTAAGTATTTCTTTGTTGCGGGAGGTTTATATTAAATTATAACTGTCATGTTGTTAAACTTTTACCTTAGAGTTGTGCTTTAAATCTACTTAGGACCATGGTTGTCACTTATCAGACAATATGCTCTTATGTGCTATATGTGAGTGGGTTCTCTTTCATGTGAGGATAATCTAGAGGAGGTACCAAGGAGATAAATTGCTGACATGATTATGATGCAGGACACTCTGTACTTACACTATGGGAAACAGTACTTGAAAGATTGTTATATTGAAGGAAGCGTGGACTTCATTTTTGGCAATAGCACTGCTCTTTTGGAACATTGCCATATTCACTGCAAGTCTGAAGGCTTCATTACTGCACAGAGCAGAAAATCTTCTCATGAAACAACGGGTTATGTATCCTAAGGTGTGTAACTGACCATTGTCTATATCTTCCCACCTATTCACACGCTTTAGTCATTAGAAGTACTTAATATGTCCAAGCAAGAAAAGATCCGTTTCTGAAATATTTGGTACACCATGATGTAATTTAGTACTCCCTCAGTCCCTTTTTATAAGCAACATTAGAGCTCATCACGTAGATCAAAATGTTAGTTAAAATTAGTTAAAGACAATAAATATGTAGAAATTAGAAGTTCTTTCTCTAAGATACCCTTATTTATGAGGGGGAGAGTATAAGAGAGAGAATAAGTAAATTGTTATAATAAAGAGAATTATGGAAAAGAGAGCATGTGTGATAGAGAGATGATGGTTCGGAAAATGAGATAATAATATATTGACTATTAAAATAAGTAATTAATGAGGGCAAAATAGGAAATTCGCTACAAAAATTTAAGATAACTTGCAAATGTTGCTTATATTTAGGGACAACAGGGAGATAGTAGTTGTTGCTTATAAAATAGGACGTAGGGAGTACATGATAAGGGAATGGAAGTATTTACTACGTGTGAGGCAATATTGCTCCTAGAAAAGGTTTATTGCAATTGTGTTGCTAACATGTTGTTATTGGGGAATAATTCCTAAATTTTTTGAAACAGCCACTGATAGTATTAATGTCCAAATTAATTTGTACATGATTAGGAATGAGAGAATCTTCATATTTGGAAAAGTGATCTTTGCATACACTGACTTTGGCCATTGTTGGCTGCTGCCACTGCAGATGTGTCATAACGGGTAATGGAAATAATTCATACGCATATCTTGGACGACCATGGGGACCTTTTGGAAGAGTGATCTTTGCATACACTTATATGGATCGATGTATAAGGCCTCATGGCTGGAATAATTGGGATAAAATTGAGAATGAGAGAGAACGGCTTGCTTTTATGAATACAGGTGGGTGTATCATGTCTAGCTTCATTTTGTACTGTTTGATGCCTACCAGCATCTTATGGAATCAGTCTATGTGTTACTGATATATGGCCCAAGTATTTAATCAATGTAAATATAGATCTAAGTGGAACCAACGCAGATGTAACTGTTCAATATGTTCAAATGACTTGAATACGTTAAAGTTGTCTAGGATTTGACTTCCTTTCATTTAATGCACTTACCTGCTTGACCCACGACACTTGGGAAATGCCTTGTTTGAACTACATATGTGATCGAAATACTTGTAACCTGTCTTAACATGAAAAATTGCTGTCTGTTATCAAAACTGCAGGTGTTATGGACATGGTTGCTGCCCATCCAATCGAGTAGCATGGGCTAGAGAATTGATAGATGAAGAGGCAGAGCAGTTCCTTTCACATCGTTTCATTGACCCAGATGCTAATAGACCTTGGCTTGCCCAAAGAATGGCCTTGAGGATTCCATATTCTGCTTAGAAATTAAAATTATAGATGGGACTATAGTAGGAAGTTCATATCAGTTCATTACATGTGCGCTTAAAATTCCCACCGTTTGTGGAATTTATATGCCAATTATTATGTATGATGCTGTGGCCACTGAAGATTAATAAAAATTATTGAATGATGATGCTCTTTCCATGGAGATATTTCTACTGGTTATTATTTTCAGCGAACGAGTTTCTGGTTGTCATATTATTGAAACCTGGGGAAGTTGGTTAGCTGCAGATTTTGAACTTCTTGAACGGGATGACATTTTGCTGCATGCTATTCTCGAAGCAAAGTTTAAGCTAAGAAGGTATAATAATCTATAACGAACCAAGCAGGATGCCTCTGAAAATTAGGTTTTGGAGAACTATCAGATTGTAATTTAACCTAGCAAGCTTTGCAAACAAGGGTTTGTGGGAACGGCACATGGACATAGACATAGATATAGAGGTACATATGGGCCAAAAAGGGACTTGACATGCATAGAATTTATTGAAAAAAGAAGGAATGAGAGGACAATAGATATGATTACATGATAGTGTCCTTAAAATAAATTTTAAAACCAAAGTATCTTTACGAAATTTAATTTATCAAATACAAAGATGTTAGAAAATGATAAAAACGTATGATATGACTTTCTTCGGTTTTATCTGCGCAGAAAAAGACAAGAAATTCACCGAGAACGCCCCACAAACGGGGTGAAACAAAGACGGGAAGTTATGGAGATGCGGGGGATCGAACCCCGTGCCTCTCGCATGCAAAGCGAGCGCTCTACCATTTGAGCTACATCCCCAATCTTCTGTCAGCGGCCCTTTACTTTCTTCCTTTTTGACTAACTCATCATTTCTACCTCAACCTTCGAGTTAAAGAGAGGAGGACTGTGCCTGTCCGGTATGAAAATTATGCCAAAACCCCGACATGAAAATGTGTGCTTGCGTCCACCGGGACAGACAAAATAACTAAATTTCATAACTACTCTTATATTCAATGAAGTTTAAATATAAATTTTTTATGAATATTTCACAATTTTTGATACAAACCTAAATAGTGTGATACAAATAAAAGACAGCTTCTCGTCGCCACACTTTTTATCCACTTCAAAATTAATGTTTTACAAAACCATAGAGAAAAATTAGTAAAGCATAAATAACTGCCCGTTACGTATATGACATTCTAAATTCACAATGAAAATAAAGTGGATGGAAACTGAAAGTGTATTGAAGAGAACCCATAACTATACATAAGGATTTCCAAATTCCTTATTGACACGCGCGCGCTTGCACTGTTCAAATAATCTTTCAGAATAATTAAATCATGTAGATATTACTTAAGACTTTTTTTTTGGGTGGTTTGATGTAACTGTTTTTTATAATTGTTAATATGAGAATTTAAAGTTGAAATTGTGGTAAAATGTATAAGATGCATAATTTGTTAATTATGAGAAGTTGACAACGCAGCTATGAAGAATAAAAGTATATTGATGAGATTTGGCTAGAACTCATGATCCAAATAGATATTATTAGGAGGGATAGCTGTTCTTTGTCAATCCCTTAATAGAAATTGGTTTCTACATTCAACTGAAATAAATTAGGAAAGTGATAATAGCAAACTTTTTGAAGCCATTAATGATAATTGAAGACATCTTATTATTGAAATATTATGGAAGGGCTATGGTCTTTATTTGCGATTAAAATTAAATGACTTCACAAAATTGCTCTCATCATCAAATGCTGAAAATAGCCAATAATAGACGTTCATTCATGAATTTAGAAGAAAGAATGGGGGGAGCAACAAACAAGTGTTATGAATTATCACTTCCAACTCACCAGTCTCTGAAAGGAATGAATGGTGATTAGTAGTTACCAATAGTCGGAGCAAGAGCATGATCCTTGTTTGAAACTATGAAAACGATAACGATCACGGACGACAATTTCACGGTTGTATATGTCAGAGGCAATCTTAATAGCAGAATGACAATCCAAGCATATCCTCAGGTTCTTAAAATATACAATGGGGAACCAGATCGCGTGCTTATCAGGCCAAAACAGAGAGCTAACTTCTCACTATGTGTGAACAATACCTGCTCTACCTCCTCCAACTCTTCTCTGTAGTTATCCCTTCCAGAACAACCAGATAACACTTGGGAAGCTGTACTGGGAACATAACCAGCCAACCTTAACCTTCGAATCATGTCATCTAGCATCCTATATATTTCTGCAGTTTGCAGGTGTGTCTTATCCCCTGCAGTAAATGATGGAGTTTGCCAGCAACATATATCGAACTCACACCTGGCATCTTTTTAATACCCCTGGTTTTAAGAACTTGCCTAAGAGAATTAGCCTTGTCCTCTTTTCCAGACAATGCGTACATATTTGAAAGCAGAATATGACATTCTGTGTTGTGGGGATCCAACTGAATCAGCTCCTGCATCATCTTCTCACCGAGCTGCAACTTACCGTGGACACGGCAAGAACCCAGAATGGACCCCAATACCACTTCATTTGGAGGAATTGGCATCTTTTTCATGAAGGACAAAGCTTCTTCAAGACGACCAGCCCGACCCAATAGGTCTACCATACAAGCATAATGTTCTATTTCAGGCTTTATGTTGTAAACCGATTCAAGGCTGTGGAAATATTGCCAACCCTGTTCAACAAGGCCTGTATGGCTGCAAGCACTTAGCAAAGACATAAAGGTCATTGCATCTGGTTTCGCTTCTTTGACCAAATCAGGAAACATTTCCACCAAAACTTTGCCCCGTCCATGCATGGCAACCCTCCAAGCATAGCATTCCAAGCCACTGTATTTCTTCGTGGCATATGCTTAAACACTATCAATGCAGTGTTTATCCAACCACATTTTGAGTACATGTTAACCAAACTCGTGCCAACCATTATATTCATGTCCCTACCCATTGATTTCAAAGCATAAGTATGAACCCACCTGCCCAGAGCCACATCACCTGACTGTGAACAGGCTGACAAGAGCGAAGAAAGAGTAACGTAATTCAATCCCATCCCACAATCAAAAATCATTTCTTTCAGAAGGTAAAAAGCATCCCGCGTAAACCGGTTTTCTACATAACCCACGATCATAATGGTCCAAGCAACCTCATTCTTCTCAGGCATCCTGTCGAACACGGCTCTTCCACTTTCCACTCCTTCCCTTTTACGGCTCCTTCCAGAATCCCAGTCCCACGACACAACACTATGTTCCTCCATCTCTTCAAAGACCCTTCTAACTTCACTCACGAATCCACACTTCGCATACAGATCCATAACTGCATTGCACAACTTCACATTGTTAATTAAACCAGATTTCACCGCACCAGCATGTAATTGTAGTCCAACCTTAACATCCACCAGGCGTGCACAGGCATTGAATACGCAAACCATGGCCACCTCATCAACCTCTGAGCCCTCTCTTCGCATATCAACAAAAAAAAAACTAAGCGCCGCTCTAGGCATGCCATGGCGAGCAGAGCAACCAATCAAGGTGGTCCAATCTACAGAGTCCTTGTGAGAGTGGGGGATTTCATCAAACACCTTGCGCGCGTACAGAGCACAACCGCAAGCTGCGTACAGATGGAGGAGGGCGTTGCGAAGGAAGTGATCAGGAAGACAAACAAGGCCAGTGACAATGACTTTGGCGTGGAGCTTCTTTCCGGTGTCGAGAGAGGAATTGCGAGCACAAGCTCTAAGAAGAGAGCGAAAGCGTGGAGCGAGGGAGGAGGGCGCCGAGTGGGACGTCCAGATCATTCGAGAGACGTGGATGATAAGCTTGTTATTGAGAGATATTGGTGGCTAAGATAACTTTAAACCGATTATTACTTCACAGAAGCTTTGCTTAATTATTAATATGCCTAAATAGGAGTTGCATCTTACGCAGACAGACAAGAAGCCAGGTTTGGAGACGTGAGTTGTCTAGGTATTGCAGTTGCAGCAATGCAGAGCCTGCAATCCGAGCTGCCAGAGATGATGTTGACCTATAACCAACAATCAGGTAGAAGCATAGGAAGGCTGGAGACTGAATCATGTCGTGGACCAAATTTCACTTCATGTACAAGCAATAGTCAAACATAACTTTTTCCCTTAAATATAGGTAAAATTTCAATCAGTTCCCCAAAAAAAAAAGTTTCAGGCAAAAATTATAACTTTTGAGATTTGTTTTTATAATTATTTTTTTCCTTAATATCTCATTGTAATTCTTCTTTAAATATAAAGCAAAAAAAAAAATGAGTGTTCTTAAATAAGTAAATATTATAATGTTTACAAAGATTTTTTGGAAAAAAAATTAATTCGCTATACGTAATATTGGTTCGGGTTTTTTTTAAAGGGGCGGTAGCCGGTAGGGAAGAGGGAGGGGAGGGGAGGGCTGGTAAAAATTTTTGTCTTCTTGTGCTCCCTTTTCCTCCTCCGTCAGCTGAGAAATGATTTTACACATTCTGACTAAATGGCCCATGCCATATTTTTAATATTACAATTTTAACCAACGCAACTTTGAACTCCAACTGTTTCTTCGGGTATGTTTGGATATCAGAATCCCACTTATGTGCGACCACGTTGAAGCTATTACCATTGAAGGCGCGGCTGAAGATGAGAATGGAGGCGTCGCAGTCTCCCAACATGAAGTCGTGGAAGAAGAGGCGGAGGGTGGTGGCAGCCATGCTTGGCGTCTTTGTTGCTTATCTATTACAATTGTTTCCTCCAATTTTGAGTATTTTGAGTATTCTGGTAGTAGTTGATATTCAACTTTAATCAATAGAAAAATGCAAGGTAGAAACAAAACTCATCGAAGAAGAAGAACATTCTCAACCCTCAAACCTACGAATGAATCAAAATGGTGGGGTAGTTTTTGAACTAGTTGATCAGA
>NW_021637879.1:0-38605 GCF_004799145.2 Neltuma alba | reverse complement strand
CTTGGCCAAAAAAAATTCCTGGAGGGAAGCACCAAGGTCTTGACTGGTCCCACGTGGACACCAAGGCTACGCCATTGATATGACGTAAGCATCCTCACTCAAAATTTCGTTTCTTTCCCAAGACTTCAATGTTTTTCTAGATGTTAAGCGTCCAAATAGACGTCAGCCTCATATTATTTACAACTTATAAAAGTATAATATATTCCATAAATTTTATACTATACTTTATCTAAATACGTCAAGTTCTGGGTGAAATTCCATTATAATGTGTGGATTTTTAAATTTCTCAATCTCTCTTCATCAAAAGGCTTCACCTTTCGTTATCATAACTATATATCTGTTGTTCCACTCAAATTTTGTATGAGGTTTTTTGATTATATCATACATTAATTTTGAAGTGGCTTAATGACTCATACTATATAAAGTGATTTCAGATTTCAGTATTAATCTCTACCGTCGCATATAGCTTAATCACCGATCCATAACACTAATTAACACCACCCATGTGGCTCTGGCAAACGCTTTTGTGAAAGGGCCACTTGTTTTTTACTATATATGATAACGCACTCTCCGATGAGTTCACATATGATATAAGTGCTTTGTATGGCTTTGTCAAAACTTTAGTTGATTGATCGTTAAAAGAAATGTAATTTATGAATCATCAGAGAATGATGCTCTCTGGACGAATAAATCTAACTTAGTAACCATAAAAATACGAACAATATATTGATCATTATCTGGAGATAAGGTTCCTGGGGCTTTTCGGTATAGGGCCAAAAGTAGAGTTCATACTTCAGGTGATCAAAACTAAAGTTCAGTTCATACTAGTGGCTCTCTCTTTTTGCCCTTTTTTAAAATGATCTCTTCGGTTGGTAGGACTATAATAAAGAGAAAGGTGACATGATCCTGATACGCAACTCGTCCTTGATGTTATTACTATTACTTTTAATTTCAATTCGACTGTTAAAATTCCTAAGAGGTGTTGGGGATTCTCACTCCGTATAAGAAAAATGGTCCATAACTTGTGAATGGAACAATTCCTTATAATAAGAAGCAGCGTATGTATGTTAGTATAAAACTAATATTAAGAATTAAAATTCTGGAAAGAATGAAAGGGACGCCCACTTTCGTTTCAATAGTTGGGTACTGCTGGTTGATGAGTGGAAATTGAGTTGCTGGAGCTAACTGGATGGAACCAAGTAGAGAGGGAGACTGCTAATAAAATGATGACGTGAAATTGCAAGGAAATAGGTGAGATGATTTGAACAATGACTTGATCCTCAAAAATCCGTCCAAATACAAGGAATATGGAGTTTGCCTCTCAGAGATAAAACCCTGATTGGGGATAGTAACCCTGGCTGATAGAAATTAGAAAGCCATAAATCTAACTGGTTCAAATTCAAAGTCCTCCCTGAAAAAAAAAAAAGGAAAAGAAAAAAAAACGAAGAAAAGAAAAGGGCGGCATGAGTTCTTTGTCGTGAGGAGAGTGTTAGAAGCCAGCAAGCAACTTGGTCGACCAAAGTGGGAACCTTGTATAGCTCCCATTCCGTAACTGCCGCTGTTATGCTCCAAAACTAACTTTTTTACGTCCATCTGGCCTCCACATTATTACTGTTATTATTTTAAAAATAATACATTTGTCTTAAACAGATGTATGCTTCAATAATTAATCTGAAATTTAAAAAAAAAAAACACGTTAGCATAGTTTTTTTTTAAAAAACCAAATTAAAAAAATGCGCGCCCACCTGCCAAATCTACTAATCTAGAAAAGATATACTTCTCCGGTCCTTAATATAAGACTTCAGTTGACTTTCATTTTGGTCCTAAATATAATATCTCAATCCATTTTGTCTCTCATATTTGTATATTTTTTTCCAAGACAATCCTTCTCATAATATTAGTTGTAGCCAATACACTTTATTAGCAAAGATATTTTAAGAAAGATAATACCTATTTATTACAAAATAACTAACTTAACTTATTTTTTTAATCTTTTCAAATTAGTCAACTAGCTCTTATAATTAGGATCGGAAGTAGTTATGACTAAATTGCAATACATTATCAATAATAATAATAATAATAATAATAATTATTATTATTATTATTATTATCATTATTATTATTATGAATACTTTCTTTCTTTTTTGTGCTTTTCGTCACACATGGTTCATGTACTTCAATCAACGGTTAAACATAAACGGCAAGCCCCAAGTTTGAATGGCAATTAAGGTAAGCTTTCACTTGTAGACAATTCAATTTCTTACGGATTATAAATTATAGTTGATTGATTGATATTCATGGTTTAAATCCTTATTTATTTATTTTAATGCAACGAGCAAAAATTCCTAAAGTGTTTGCGTGAAATCAAAATCATGATTTAAAAATATTTTTATGATGCACAAAGTAAATATATGAAAGAGTTTATTTCATTTTATAAAAAATACTTTTAAGAAACACTTTTGAGTGCTTCCAAACACCCTTGACAAGACTAGTTATTGAACACCATCGATCGTGATGAGCTGCCTTTTAAGTTTTACCCTGCATAGTAACATCTTAATACGTCTCTTTCTGGCCCTGGACTAATTAATCTATTTTGTCCCCCTCTCTGATCCCTCAGCTTAATTCCTGGTCAATGGATTACTGTTTTGCATCACTGTTAATTTAATTAATAATTAAGGAAATCACGAGATTGGATTTCGACGCACGGCAAGGAAAGACAAAAGGGGCTTCCTCGCAGCTTCTCGATCCACTTCTTCGTCAGTCAATTACTTAATTAATTATATATATATTAAAAATAGACAATTGAGCGGTTCCCTTGATTTGTTCTCCAATGCCAGACAACTTTGCACCTTTTTACCATACTTAAATTGAGCCGCCGCCTAATCCTTAGGTAAGACCATTCCTAAAAGAGGCCGTCCCTTATATAATATCCTTAATATAAAAGTTAGTTTGATATTTAATTAATTCTAAATATAATATTTCAATTCATTATATTTTTTATTTATCTGCTTTTTTAAAAGTAGTCCTTGATAGTATTGCATATGTCAAATGATAGTTCTATTTAATAACACATAATTAATAAATAAAACTTATTTATTAAAATAACCAACTTGACAAACTTCTTTAATCTATTCAAATTAGTTAACCAGTTCTCATATTAAAGATTAAGGAAGTCATTAGTTTCGAATGGAACAAAGAAAATGTGTGTAATTTACATCTCCTACTCATCCTTGTCTAGGATCTTGTCCTTTTTATTGGTCACGTATAGGTATCTTTTTATTGGAAGCAATTTTATTTGAGACGCTATCATACAGTAAATGTGAGTATCTTTTTCAAAAAAATTTGAATCTTATTTACTACTTTGTGTGAGAGATTAAGCTTTTTTGTTTGTCTCAAGCCTTGTTGGTGAAGATCTTGTCCTTGTCACCACGTGAGCGCGTGAGATCTGGTGTATACCAAAAACTGCCCATTCTTAACTCTCTAGTGGGCTTGGTTGACTTGACTTGCCTCACAAACACTAAGTCCGGGTTTGGGCTCCAATGGGTTTGATTGGGCCAAAAGAGGCCGTCATATCTACCATGCGTCCGTCGTCGTCGTCATCATCTAAATAAATCAACAAGATGGGCCTCCAACGTGAAAAATCAAATTTCCGTATTGATTTGCTCACATTTAATGCTTAACACTATTTTCAGTCAGTTTTGCGGCATCTATGCCTATAAAAATCATTAAATAAAATAATAATGGTAATTATCCAGGTAATTTGGCATACGATGTATGTGACGTCAGGTTGAAGGAAGGAGAAAAAGCTAATGGAGTGAGATGAAGTGATGAATTTAAGGACAGGTTTAGTGAGGGTGAAGCTGTAGATAGGGACGGATATGAAGGAGAGGGAAGCACGTCTACGTGGCCCAACTTTGGTGTGGGTGAATGCGAAATACCTGGCTGGCACTCCTATTCTGTGTTGCTTTTGGTTGGCAATGCCTCTCAATCACATGCTCTCTCCTGCTGCATCATTCAATTCGACTTCTAAAACAGCAATAAAGGCAACTCTTTCATTAGTCTTTACCTTAAACTGCACCACGTCAACTAACAACATCCTCCATCATGCCCAATCCCCATCCTTCTCTCTCTCTTATATACCCTTTTGACCTCTTGTCTCTGTTACTATATCTCTCTTGTTCAACGGTTGCTTCCCAAACAGGTAAAAAAAACCGCAGGAAGAAAGCCGTTTTGGGTCTTGCTCATGGACATTTCCCACAGGAACAGGACTCTGCTCAAGGTCATCGTCCTCGGCGATAGTGGGTATGCATCATTCCTCTTTCAAAGGTTCTCTGTTCATACCAACGCAGGATTTGAACTTATCCCCTTTTCTCTTTTTCTTTTCAGGGTGGGAAAGACCTCCTTGATAAATCAGTATCCATTTACACACCCAATGCAACTTGATAATTTGAACTCGGAATACAATCTGTGTCAGGAGATTAGGACTACTCTTTCCTTTTCGTTTCGTGACTGCTTCTGGAAATGAAACAACACAACATTTTGGCGCATTAATTAGGATTGTTTAAAGAGGACTAATATCCCAGTTAGTGTCAAACTCCCTTTTAATTTTTAACATGTCTGAGTTTGTGGAGCTTTAACAGCCTGTTCAGATACGTCTATAAAAAGTACAGCCCTCAATATAAAGCCACCATAGGAGCAGATTTTGTGACCAGGGAAGTACAAGTGGGTGACAAGCTAGCGACTTGCAAGTGAGTTGCTTATTTATTCTTCTCTTTCGATCGGTGCTGACGCATATATTCTCGTACGTGGTAAAATGATGAAGAAAATGGTATGGCAGATTTGGGATACTGCAGGGCAGGAAAGGTTCCACAGTCTAGGTGCTGCATTTTACAGAGGAGCAGATTGCTGCATTCTTGTGTATGATGTCAACACAAATAAAACCTTTGAGACCCTAAACAATTGGCACGACGAGTTCTTAAACAGGTCAGTCCCCTTGCTGTCTGTTTTCATCGTTTTGGGTTATTAATTGGCTGTCTGATTGTCGTTGGTGGCATTTGACTTGTACAGTCAGATGCGAACAATCCTGAAGGATTTCCCTTTGTACTACTTGGCAACAAGGTTGATGTAAATGGTGACAAACTAGAATGGTAAAGGCAAAAAAAAAAAAAACTTGAATTCGGTTTCTTTATTTATTTATTTTGGTGAACGAATTCGGTTTCTTTAATGTATGAGAAATAGTCATGTTTCTAAAGTAGTTGTCAAGTGTTCATCGCAGGTTTCTGAGAAGAAGCTAAGGAATGGTGTGCTGCCAGGGGGAAGATGCCTTATTTTGAGACCTCTGCTAAGGAGAATTACAATGTTGAGAGGAGGCATTTTTATGTGCTGCTAAAACCGCACTGGAAAACGAGCACGAGACGGAAATGTAATCTCAGGAACCAACCTCACTTTCAATCAATGCCTATCATTAGTAACTCAACATCTTATAATACAATTATTGTATTATGTTCGTTTGATTGTTTCTGCAGATTTTTCCGGGAATCTCGGAAACCGTATCAGAACCAGAGCAGCAACGAAGTGGTGCTGTGCGTGCTGAGAATGGAACCCTGAATATTTTATTCTGTAACTTAGAGGGTTAAGGATTGGTCATGTTTTAATCCCAGAATAAATTAGTATTAATCAAACTCAACAGCAACGTTCGAATGTGTTTTAACCCCAGAGAGCGTTAATGGAGATACGAAGGTAGTGAATGTTAGGTGGCATGTCAACAAACATAAAAGTGCGACTCGTGATAAAACGTGAGTTGCTGCGGTTGTGTTAGGTGGTTTGTGGATAACTTCATAACCCACCTGTTTTCCTTCGTCTCCTTTAATAATGATCCGTCAATTTTTTGGGTGTTCCGTGTATTCATTTATTAACCTCTTTTGTCAGAAATTTTTATCTGCATTTAATTTATTTGCTGTTTAATAAAATTTAATTAAATTATAAATATGGTTTATAGGTGCGCAACATTTTATTATTTTTAAGAAATGATTAATGTACAATCGTTTTCATTATATGAAATAGTGGGTTGAATTTGATTGTTTTTGTTTTCAACTGAATTACGTTACTTGATCGAGTTGAACAGGACGCGATGCATCAAGATAATCATTTACGTTGGTCGGGAAAAGAAGTCATTTACAACCGTTGCCCACTTATTCTCGTGTCCCTTCTCACGAGCATCAGAGAAAGGTCTCGAACGAGATTTTAAACATGAGTGTTATTACTTTCTTATATATTCCTACGGTACTTAATATAGACTTAATTATTAAGTTGATTTTGATTATAATATAAGACTTATTTCTCATATTTATAGTTTTTTTCTAAATTATTCTTATGGATATTCTCTATACCATAATCAAGTAGAAGAGGGAGAAGGATATTAAGGAAAATGATCATATGTGTGTTTTAGAAAAAATATGTCATATTTCTTATAACTAATTAATTTACCTAACTTCTTTAATTAATCAAATTAGTTAAATATGTCTTATATAGGACCAGAGGAGTATAAATATAGGGTAACTTTTTAATATAGGATACTTCTAGAAGTTTTACTTTATCCATGTTTTAAATCATTTCAAGACATGGGAAGAATTGTTTCTCATCGATTACTCCTATGATCCTAAATATAATACCCTTATACTAGTATGTATAAGGGTGTTATATTTAGAACCGGAAGAGTATATTACATGATTAGTTTCTTCTATTAGACGTGTGTCCACAACAGCACTACATAAAAATTGCAATTTTTAGCTATATATAACCGGAACCAGTTTCGATCGGTTAGGAATCAGTTTAACAGTTTAACTGAAACTGATTCCATATATAATCAGTTGAACAGTGACTCCAGCTTGGACTGCGCGGAATTTGTTGCCACTTGACAAAGATGCATATGTCAGGCAGACTAACTTGTCTCTCCTCTCAAAACTAGGAACACAAAACAAAATATGTGTTGTGCAAAGTAACAATCGTGGAACAAGTAACAATCCTTGTAACGTTCTGGTTGTAAACATTGTAGCCCAAGACTTCAGAATATCCTCAATTCCTGACTATATATATTGCATTAATAATTCCCTATCATCCTTCATCTTTTGTCCTCCGTCAGTGCTTTTAATCAAAAGTTGCGCGGGCATGGCCATGGTGCGAGCGCAGTCCTAATAACGTGGGCATGCTGTTTGGTGGTGATGTGGCTCATGTAAAGAGGGCAAGAAATAGCAGGTCTTGGTGTCAACTGGGGATCACTAGCGTCACACCCACTGGATCCTCCCATTGTGGGTAAATACGTTGAAGGACAACGGGGTCAAGAAGGTTAAGCTCTTCAACGCAAATTCTTGGACGCTCAATGCCTTAGCCGGCACAGACATCGAAGTCATGCTTGGAATTCCAATGATCAGTTGAATCGCTTTGCTCGCAGCTTCCATGACGCGAAAGAGTGGGTCAAACATAATGTCTCCAAACATTGGACAAGGGTGGGGTCAGTCAATATCAAGTAAGCAATCCATATCAGTCTCGCTCCATCGTGTTCATATGATGAGACTCTTTCTTGCATTATGGGGAAAAAAATTTACCGTGTGTTGTTTGATTTTTAGGTTCGTAGCGGTTGGCAATGAGCCGTTCTTGAAAAGTTTCAACGGCTCGTATCTGAAGTCCACGTTGCCGGCAATGCAGAATATTCAGGAGGCTATAGAGGGATGCTGGGTTGGGAGATCAAGTCAAGGTCACTGTGCCTTTGAATGCCGACGTTTACGAATCACATTCGAACATGCCATCGGATGGGGATTTTCGCAGTGACATTCACGATCTTATGTTACAGGTAGTGCGTTTTCTTAACGACAAGAAGTCACCGTTCTAGTCAACATATATCCCTTCCTCAGTCTATATCAATCCCAGATTTCCCTCAAGATTTTGCATCTTTGACGGTGGCCGAACAATTACCGACAACAACACACAATACACCAACGTGTTCGACGCAAACTTCGATACTCTCGTTTGGTCGTTGAAAAAAGCCGGTTTCCCAGACACGAAGATTGTGGTCGGAGAAGTTGGATGGCCCACGGACGGTGACAAGAATGCCAACCCCAATAACGCAAAAAGGTTCAACAAGGATTCCTCAAGAAAATGGCAAGCAAGAAAGGGACGCCTCTACACCGAGAACCCATAGAAGCCTATTTGTTTTCGCTATTCGACGAGGACCTGAAAAGCATCGACCCAGGCAATTTCGAGCGGCACTGGGGGATTTTTCGCTTCGATGGGGTACCAAAATATGCACTGGATTTCACAGGGCAAGGACGAGACAAGATGCCAATAGGAGCAAAAGGGGTGAGTACCAAGAACGGAAATGGTGTGCTGCTGAGGAAGGAAGAGAAGGACATGAGCGAGGTGGCGAGTGCACTGAGCGATGCGTGCCAAGGTGCGGATTGTTCGAGCCTAGCACCAGGTAGTTCGTGTGGGGACGTAGACATGCCTCGCAGAGCCTCCTATGCGTTTAACCAATATTTTCAAGTGAGAGACCAAAGCGTGGATGCTTGTGATTTCAGTGGAATGGGGCAAATTGTGAGCGATGATCCATCCTCAGCAAATTGCTTATTCGCTGTAGAAATACAGAGTGGCAGTCACATGCTCAAAGCAGAGCATGTGGTGAGAGTGCTGTTGATTAATGCCTTCTTCGTCTTGTTCTTGACGTTGGTATAATTGAACGTCTTCTGTGTGGCTCTGGCTGGCGCCCCGGTTTACTGATGATGCTGAGTAGAAATGGGTTGACGTTTTTAGCCTCAAAATTAAGCTTCCGCAAGGATGCATTGCATTATTTGAAATTGTAATTTGGGTGTACAATCATTCATTGTGAATTTGTATAAGAGTTCAGAGGATTTATTATAAAATTTACGAGGTTAGAAAAATTATTTGTGCACGACATAAAATTCAGGGATGTTATGTATAACTTAATCTGATCCAAATTTTATTATTTTATTATATATGTTCTTACGTTGTTTGATATTGATGATCGTTGGTATATTTTATGTCTAGTACGCGCATGGATGGAGAATTTTGGGTTTTGCATCATCGTTCTTTATCTAAATATACAATAATTATAATCAAATTGTGTATGCAAGGTTTTACAAGGATTTCGGAAATGTCACGAAATCTTCATTTCGCCAATTAAGATTGAATTAAAAACTAGTTGAATCATCCGTAATTTTCTAGTAGAATTCTTTATGAATTTTTTTTTTTGCCAAACAAAGTTTTGTCACAATAAGGGTGTGTGTTTGAATGAAAATTAAACCATAGTTTCAAAAGTGTTTTTATAGTTTAGAAAGTAAATATATGGAGGAATTTGTTTCGTTTTGCAGAAGTACTTTTGAGAGTTGCCAAACATCCTTTAAAAACGTAATTTTTCATCGTTGGTTTGATTGCGGGTCGGGTTAAAATCCATCTTCAGTCGGGTAAGGGATCAACTGTCCGCATCCTAAAACATGACTGCAGAAGGAATCAAGGCCTTTCGTCCTTCGTCGTTCTATCCGTTGTCTGCTCTAAGCCAGCGCCTGTATCAGCTCCGTCACAGTCACTGTAGTCACTGGTAAAAATTCTGTGCCTCGGTGTCGCTATATACTTGTTTCTCTTTTTCTTTTTTCCGCCCCTTGCTTATGGAGTACAGTCGAGCAAATTAGATTGTGAACCATGACTTCACTGGGTACTTTGGAAACAGCCTCTTGCTGCAGTTATAGTTTTAGTTGTTTATTATCCCCCCATCGTTGTAAAGCTTGCATTTTTAGGAATCTTGGTAAAACTTCCTCTGTTTCTGTTAAATTATCTATCAAACTACTGGTTATGTATGTAATATGTATTGCGTGCTTGTTGATTCGTTTAATCTCTTCTTCTCTCAGTTGTTAGACCTTGATGGGTCCCTTTACACTGCCCATCATTGCTGAAGCCTCTTCCATATCATCAACAGGTAACACGGGTCACCATTACCTGATATTCATATACGGCATCATGCAGAAATTCGAATTATACCTGTGTGAGCATACCAGCTTCCAGTGAACTCAAGGATTCTCATATATTATTTGGTGGCCGGGATTATAAAGAGAGACCCTCTAACTCTAATTGCAAATGTTTGTCTCCTGTAATTGTATGAAGATGTGTGGATTTTGCCGAGTACCAAAAATGTATAAAGTTCAAATGATTGAAATTTTGGCAGTGCATATAAAAGGGACATTATAGTGGGATAAGGCTTTCTTGTTGTTGATTAGATTATTGTCTTTCACGGAATGAATTTAGCAAAGAGATCACATATGGGGAAGTGGTGGGAATCTTCATTCATGTGATATTCTTGCACTGTCTTCCTCTGGATTATACTCTCGCTTCTTGTTTGAACAGGATATGGTTTTGCAGATGCTTGTATCAAGAGGAAACAGAAACCATTGCTGAGAAAATCTTTTGCATCAACTAGCATGGGAGGCGAGCAAATCCTTTTGATTTTTGCCGCACCTTATTTGGCAAGTATAACACGTCCATTGTTGTCCTATTTATAAAAATGTTCGCAGTAAATGCATTTCTGATGATGTTGGGACTTGAGACCATGTTTTATTTTAAGGGAGTCCCAATGTCTGATGTGCAAAGAGAACGGTCAAAATTGTCATGTTTTGAGCCTTTCTAGGTGCTTTCCGTTTTCCGTTGTCTATTCTGGAGGATATCTCAACTATGCCCTCAATCTTCTATTCGTCAAATAATTGAAATGATGATATATGCTTAATAGGAGTATGAAATTTTTATTTTTAGTTCTACATCTTGAGTACTCTTTTGGACCGAATCTATGAAATAAAAACCATGAAGAACGTGGGTTGTCTAAGATGATTCTGGGTAGAAAGAACATATTTCTGTGCTCGTTCCTTTATATAAAGGGTAGGCATCCACAGTACATTTTGAAATCAATTCGAAGCACATCTGTTTTATACTGTAGGCAAAGAAAGCATGCTAAATATGTTCTCTTGAAATGAAAAGGTAGGAATTATGTGTCTGCAATAATAAATACTTCTTGAGGGAGTACAATAAGATGATATTCGTTGATTAGCTACCATTCCTTAGATATAAAGAGAGGAAAGCCCACAGCTTTTTCCAATTAGTTAATCTTTTATTTTTATTGACGCTGGTAGAATCTGATACTGATTCTTTAACAGCACTTTGATATTTCTAATGAGCGTAGGAATTTTGCAGAGGGCTTAGTTGCTGGAGGTACAGCTGGAGTTGTTGTTGTTGAAACAGCTTTATACCCTATTGATACTATAAAGACACGCTTGCAGGCAGGTTCCCGTGACCATAAATGATAAAAATTGGCCGTTTAGTGTTTTTACTTAAATATTTGCGGAACTCATTACTTCCTGATGCGAAATGGTGAAAATCCCGCTATTCTAGATTATAAAGGCATGGAACTAAGGGTAAGGTAAGCTGTAAGGATGTCCATAGAGAAAACATGATTAGCTAGGGATGGAACACCAGGGGGATAAACGGAGGATGCTAATGGAATTTGTTTAGATGCTTTTGTGGGCAGGAGTACGAGAGGTTGAGATTGGAATAGGCATGGAAAATGACAGAATGGTTTTGGCTGGAGATAGTTAGCATCTCAAAAGCCCAGCAGTGGTCTTTGTTTTTGCTCCTCTTCATCTTTTTTTCAGCTATTTCTTCTGTGTTTTACCACTGTACTTTCTGTCCTTTAAGAGCAAGTGCATTAAAATTTCTCCTTGTTTCTTTTTTCGAGTTGTTAGACTGCAATGGTAATGTTTTCTCGAGTTCGTTGGCTGGCTTCTATCACATGTTACCTTGTTTTTAATTAGCGCCAGGCTACTGGCCAGGCCAGGTTCTGGGAAGACTTAGCCTTTCCGATGATGAGATGTCTTTGTCTACTGGCTATTAAAGATATTCATCATGAACATTTAGTTGTTTCAGTTTGTGAACCCACAATTTTATTGCTATACCGTTTATTTTTGTCGCGATCTAAATTATTCTCATTTGTCCAAATCTATAACAAATATACGTATCCTTTTGTTGCAGGCTGCCCGTGGAGGAGAAAAATTAGTGTTTGGACGCCTTTATTCTGGATTGGCAGGAAATCTTGCTGGTGTCTTACCGTGAGTATTTTCTGGAACGCACTGCAGTGCAGGATCAAGTTCGATTCTGATTGTTTGAAAGGGTGATTGGGCTTAAGATAAGACCACTTCTGCTTTAGGATTCTCTAAACCTCAATTTCATGAGTTTTGCACAATATTTTTGTTCCTCTGCTTATCTAGATTTTTCTTTTAATGACTAAAATCAACAAAAGTAACTCCTATCCAATATCTATGCATAGTTGATGCTAGATAATGAATCGTTTTGCAGTTTTCTTTTGTTAACATTAAAGCATTGTGTTTCTCTAGTTATCAAGATTCGGATTCATCAACGTTCTTTTTATAACATCGTGGAGTGACTTGTTGTCCAAAATTTGCAGGGCATCTGCTCTGTTTGTTGGAGTCTATGAACCTGTAAAGCAGACACTGTCGAGGATATTTCCAGAAAATCTGAGTGCTTTTGCTCATTTTGTAAGATACTCTTACTGAAAATTTTAACATATTTGAGATTCAATTGTCAAATTTCAGTACTTTCCCCAAAAACCATTCGATATATATGCTGCTAATTGAAACGAGACACGGACTCCTTATCCTGCCTCGTTTTGTCTTTAATTTCCTTAGTCTGGAAGCTGGCTAATTAGGGTCATGAATTTTTGGAATGTTTGGCCCTTACTAGAGTGGTCGCTTTATTATATTGTTGCCTGAGTATCTTTTGCTTTATGCAAAATCTTTCAATCCTTTGCTTTTAAATGAAATTATTTCATAAGGATTTTAGATTTTATATAGACTGCAGGTGCCATGGGGGCATTGCAGCTTCCCTGATTCGTGTTCCAACAGAGGTAATGACTACCTTGTGCATAAAAATGGTATTTCCATGATTAGAAATTAGCTTCACTGGTCAACACCAATTTCATTAATGATCCTTAGGTTGTTAAACAACGCATCCAAACTGGGCAATTCACTTCGCCTGTTCTTGCTGTTCGCTATATTTCTTCTGTCGAGGGCATCAAAGGACTTTATGCGGTATGGAATCTCTCATCTTATTATCTCCTTCAGAGTTGGATTACCTCCATTCCCATGGCATTAATTGTGCATTAAAATGTTTTTTTTATGTTGATCTATGAAATTATAGGGATATGGGTCTTTTCTACTGCGGGATTTGCCCTTTGATGCTATTCAGTTTTGCATTTATGAACAGCTTCTTCGTATAGGTTATATGTTGCGGTAAGCCCATCAAGTTCTTTACCTGTTTGTATATGTATTGATTTAGTTTACTGATTCAATTTTCCATTCGATGTCCTGTATTTTTTTTCGTGCTCCTCTTTGTGTTTGATGATGATGTGACTTGCATTTCCTTTTTGCCAGGCACGAAGAAATCTGAATGATCCGGAGAATGCCATCGTTGGTGCTTTCGCTGGTAATATTCTAGCCCCGTCTGTACATGCTAACATATATTTAACGTATCAATGAACTTATGCTAAAACGCGGTTAGCTAATGTAGAGATATGATATGATATTGTATGATTAGGATATGATATGATATCTCTACAGCTAACAACATTTTGATTTTAGGTGGCACTGACTGGCGCTATAACTACTCCCTTGACGTCATTAAGACGAGGGTAATGGTTCAGGTAAGATCATGCAGCTTCCTGCTACTCTAATTGTTTTCTTTGGGTTCCCCCCTCTTTTTTTTGGGAGGATTACCAAGTGGCTCCGTAAGCAGAGAAGACAAGGTGTGTAGTATAGTAATCATGATCCATGTGGGCTGTTAGAGTATTGGATTCAGTGCTGACCATGAGTTTCTATATTCTTCTGCAAGGGAACTGCAAACCAATACAAAGGAATCATGGATTGTGTTCAAACTGTCATCAAGGAAGAGGGACCTCAAGCTTTATTTAAGGTATGGGCTTTCTCTCCATTTTCTCCTTCACACAGTAGCTTGCGTGGTGGGCTAGCAGAATTCTGTCATTGTTATTATGGCACCACGTTTTTGCATGGAATTGAAAGCTTTCCTTCGCGAAGTGGGTCTTATTTCTGGGAAAAATTCGAGAAAGTGGGGTGCTTCATATTTCTGTGCTCGACAAATAATTGTTTGTTTTGTGATATGGTGATTGGTGGAGTCCTTTTCCTCATCATGAAGTGGTTGGTGGAGTTATGCGTGACATCCTTGTCATGTCCATGTCTGAGAATAATCATTGTAAATATGGTATGAGTGACTTTTGTTCTTACCCGCCCAAGCAATTTCATTAATCGCCACCGACCCCCTCTTACATTTAGACTGAGGAATATCAATCATCCTACGAGTAAAATCTTGTCTGATAGTACATGTTATTATTTGTGCACTTTGCATGCATTTATTTTGCACCCACACGAAGAAAAAGCAATTTTAGCCTTCCTCAAATCATGCTCTCAACATTTAGTCCCGTGCAGGTTCAGATAAATTGCGACGGATCAGCAGAATCGCCCTTGAGTTTTATTAACACTTTTGAGTCTTCTCATCTACTATTTTGACTACACAGTTTCAGTTTACTTATAAACAAGTACAGGTTAAAAAAAAAGTTGTATGATTTGATCTTGGTTTGTATGTTTGTGTTTGAGGACAGGGCATTGGGCCAAGAGTGCTATGGATAGGGATAGGTGGCTCAATCTTCTTCGGCGTTTTGGAGGGCACCAAGCGTTCTCTAGCAGAGAGGCGTCCTAATCCTCCTCCCCCCAGCTCTAACTCAAAGCTGCAGTGACCCAAAAATGTGTGATCTTGTTATATCAAACATGTTTCTTGACGGGCTATTACATCATCACACGAAATAAAAATTACGCTGAATCTGAAACGAATCATATTGCATTGGTTAATAGCTTATAAATATTATAATTTAGCATCTATTTTATATATTTATGTTAATCTTGACATGAAAATGAAGAAAGACAAAAATAGAGGCGACAAAAAAAAAACTCACATGTGATGTTGTCATACTTTGACGTGACCGTTTAACTAATTTATTTTTGTTTGCAAATAAATGAAAGTCAAATCTGGGGTTTTATTGTCTCTATTGGCCACACATTTTCCACACTCGTGTTACCAGTTCCTCTCGAAACTGATTAATATATAAAGGGGGGGAAGTTTATAAATTCTAAGATATTATTCCGAATCATTAAGGCTGACATTTATCATTAATCTAGTGCCCTACCAGCAGAGAATTTTCAACGTTCTTCCGACCAAGAGAAGAGAGTCAATTGCGTGTCAAAATACACCTCTTCAAAGTAAAAATGAAATGGGAATAGAGGCATATTATATATACAGATATATAGCAGAAAACAAGTAACTTTGTTGATTGTGAAAATATAAATGGTAGTTGGTAGGCCAGGCCATACTGTGCATTGACTTTTAGGTACATCCTGCCTTTAGTTTAATTAGTTGATACTATTTGTTACTACATATATATCTTTCTAGTAACTTGAATTTGAAGCATAACACTAGTTTAGTCTGTCATAATGATTATTTGACGCCTTTAGTTTTTTATTTGTATAAAAAAACTTATATCACCGGCAATCAAGCCACGTCAGATCCATGATCATCTTCTACAATTTCAATCCAAACCAACCACTTACATTATAAATAAGGTTTTATATTACTACCTCCGTTTCTTAATTTAAGAGTTATTTTGATATTTAATTTGGTTCTAAATATAATATTTCTATTCACTTTATTTTCATATTTATAATTTTTTTAAGAAATAGTTCTTGTAATGGTTGCACATATTAAATATTTCATTAAATAATAGTTACGTTTTAGCTAATATACATGATTAGTAAATATATTTTAGAAAAGATAATACCTATTTAATCCAAATAACTACGTCAACAAACTTTCTTAATCTACTTAAATTAATTAAGTAGCTTTTATATTAAGAATGGGAGGAGGTATGTTGTAATTAAAAAAATTTCTGTCAATAATCTTGTAATTTAATGCCATCCCGCATTTTTTTTTAATGGAAGAAGTTGTGTGATCAAACTCTCACATAATATAAGGGAAAGCCAGTGTGTGTGGAACTGCGATGAATGCGTGTGGATCTTCTTTTCTATGATTGTTAGGATCAAAACCATTCCTCAGCACCATAAAATCAATTTCATGCTCAGTTAAAATATCAAAAACGTATCATGAGTATGACTAACATCACCCGCGCCCCCCCCGGGGGGGGGGAATCAATCAATGTGAGTTTAGAATCAGACAATTGACAAAAGGCAATAGAAATTTATATTTGATGTTAATATTCACTTTGACGTGTCCTTAGTTTCGGTGATCACATCAGATAGATGTGCATAAAATTATTTCAATTATCACTATTAAGCCTGCATGTTTGGAAAACGACTGAAAATAGTTCTTGTAATTTTTGAAATAGAGATATTTTTACGTACTTTGATTATAAGACCAATTATGTTTGGCGAGTGTGTATGTGTTATTTACATGAGAGGAGCCTCGCATTTGGGCGAGCAGGAGTGTTGGAATCGAAGTCCGTTTATTGTTAATGAGTGAAAAGTAAGTAAGGATCACTATAGCTACCGGTTTCATTTTTCTTTGACAAAGAAATAATATGATTTATTTGTTTGTACAACGTCAAAGTTTATTATTATGTCACATATATTGCCTAGATAGCTAGAGAGAAAAATGTGTACATGGGTGACTTATAATGGCAAACATATGCAATAATAACATAGACTTTTAAGACATAATAATCCTCCTCTAGGGTGGGCCCTTATCTCATTACCTAATTATCCTTAATACCCATCAGGACGAAAAGGATGAAAATCGGACTGTACAAGTGTTAGGCTACTATTTCGACATAAGAATTATTCGAAAAGTGTGAGCTTAATTATGCACTAGAGATTAAAGCATTGTCTAGAATGCCACTTTTTAGGCCAACGGTTACCTGTATGGGAAAAAAAAGAAGCTAAAGCAATTATGATGACTATTAGTGCCCGATCGATGAAAATATTGAGTTATTTGTGATCGATCCACCATACATTGTATTTTGATGATTGATTAATTATTCGTTGGGGACTACTTTAGTTAATAGACAGCATTATTGAAATAAATTGAATTGAATTTTTTTTAACGATGAATACAAATATATATAGAACTACTTTAGTTAAATTTATATGGATGATATATATAAGCACGCATACATTCGTTCCGCGGATATATAGAGTGTGGATTACACATAGAACTCTTTAACTCAATTAACTTCCCTCAGCAAAAATAGAATCACTTTGATTTCTAAAACAGACGCAGCTTATTTGAAACTCGTTAAATGACCGGCTAAAGAGTGAAGACAGCCTTGGCAGCTTAAACATGCCCAAGCCAAAGACGTGGGGAGGAAGTCTCAGTAAATGAACATTTAAAATGATAATCATAAATTTCGTTTTCGTTGTTGAATAGGATTTTGTTGGGAAAGAAACCAAATGATAGGGTTGCTCCCTTGACGTTCAGAGAGACAGCAAACGGACAAGGTGGGGTTTTTGGGGTTTGTGAAGAAGATTGGCCCAGATGAAGATCATCTGATACATATTGATGTCTAAAGCTCACGCTGGAACCAATGACACTGCAACTATATCATGTGGGCACGCATGCCAGAATCCCCCTTTAGCAGTCGAACAATACTCAGTAATTATAATATAGCGTCTCCTTCCGGTCATTTTCACACACTTATTGTACATTTACATGAAGTCCTTTAGTCACGCTGAATTCTGATACACTTCAATACCTGTGCCTGTGAATATTCACTGATGTGATACTTTTATGCTTTTGCCGTACGTAGCTAGCTAGGGAATGTGCAGAGGTATAGATAGAGCTCACTAAAGTCACTGGTTCCAACTTGGAATATAAACCCTAAGAACTCTCCATCACTTACCCTCAACAACCCTCTCTACTTTCGCCACTCTACCCGAAGACCGTGCGCGTGTGCCTAAAAAGCTGCATCTTTCTTTCGTTAAGAACCGAGGACTGCACCTGCTTTAATTTTGTACAGATATTCTACAGAATTTGACCCATCTGTCGTTTTCTCATCTTAAAAGTTACGTAAGATTCGTAATATTACACATACCCGACCTTGAAACCTGCTGGCCATCTAATTCATGTTAGACGCATTCTGATCATTTATATATCAAGTATGGGAAGCATATTTTGAGAGTTATTCTGTGGGAAATTCCGGGGCACTCCAAGTTCGACGGAAAAAAGGGAAAGCTAAATAGAATAAAAGGATTGTACTCATGAACAACGGCAGACTTTATGGGATAAAATATAAAAAAATAAACGACAACATTCCGTTCTTTATACTGGTTGTCTTTAATTGGGAATGTAGAATTGTGCACAGGAAAGGAATGGCAGTGTGTTGTCACAAGGGCTTGTAAGAGACTTGGGGGGGGGGGGCATGAGTAGTCTCTGACAGAGGCAGGATCTCATAAGCTACAGACCCTTGAGGAGAGGTGCGTGGCCTAATCATTTCCTACATCTCCACACACTTTGAAGTTGAAGTCTCTTTCACCACCCACTTAATTTCATCCATCCCTCTCTGCTTCTCCTAGATAATAATTTCCACCTATCTTCAAATACAAAATACTTTTTAATTTGAAGTTTAATCGTAAAAGATAAATTCAAGGGCTGCTCCCAATGGAGCTGTCAGTATCCATCACCTGACCCAGAACACTCGCCTTTGTCTCTCTCAATAAATTATAAAAGACAAGAACTTGAGTTCTGATCGACCGCGCGCGGGCGGGGTATACATGGGGGGTTTCAGGATATATAAATATATAAATACTCCCACATGAATTCCAATTTTTATACAGATTAATTCATCATGACAGCTAAAAAAGAGAACAGAGAAAGAGACTGTGGGAAATAATAACTAAGAAAGAAGAACGGATTATAATTGCGAAGGAAAAGGGAAGAGAAAAGGGAAAGCAAGGTGAGCGATAAACGAGGGCCGGGATTGATGAAGGAGGTAACCTGAAGGCATAATGGAGAGCCATAAGGACTAAGGAGAGACAAAAAGAAATGATGTGTGTTGTGTTGCCACGGGATGCTCTTTAGTTTCTCCAACTTGCTTAAGCTTTTAAACTTTAAACCGTTTAAAAGAAAAAAGCATTATATACTATCATTTAAATTTGCATCACATTAATAAACCTAATGCGGGTTTCTGTAGATGATGCAGGTTATTATTCCAGCCGTACGTCTTCCTTCTGACATCATCACTACGTTAGCCTAACGCCAGCACAAACCCTACTGACTCGATTTCAGATTTATTACATCCTCTAAAACGTATTATAAGCCCTTTTTTTCCCTCCCCTTCCCGTCTTCCCAAACACTTGTTATTCCAAAAAAAGGCGCATTTTTATGAGTGAAAGATCAGAGTAACAACACCGTGAATTCATTTGAACGGTGCCTGAAGTCTGAACATTCCTGCAGAGGCGCATAAAACACATATATTCAGTTTCTACTCTGGATACTATTTGGGCCAATTTTGCAGAGGCGCTGCGAATTAACGCAAAATGAATAATAACGCCAGTACTAAAAATTTAGGTCCATAAACATTACTGCCCTTTGATTTCACCAATCATATAATCCATTATTTTCCTGTTATAGCTAGGAAACTATTCATCAGCTGCTTTTATTTCATTCATTAATTTCTGCAAAATGAAGCTCATCATTTTATGGAGTAAGAAACAAGATGAAGTACAAACGCCACACAATAATTATTGAATTATGGCTTTAACTCAAGCCGGTAGATAAACAGTGATTTCAATGGCCACAATGGTCCACAAACTCGACACACAACAAGTGAAAGGTGACTAACTATGATTATTAATGTTTACACGCTTAATTGATCCAAGAATGACAAGCATAATATAAAAGTTTGGGTTTGGAATTTGAGAAAAAAGCTGGTGGTTGTGGGGTTAGTTCGAGTTTTAGAAAGCCAAATAGGAAAAGGGAGGCGAGAAAGGTAATGAGCTTTTTGCTGCGATAAAAGTCAAATAAAGCCTCATTCATTCATCATAATGATATCCTTCCCCACGATGTGAGAGAGAGAGAGAGAGAGAACAGGGTGTGATATAGATAGATATGCACCCAAGATTCATCATCATTGTCCTCTGTGATTCTTTTTTTGTATATTTGGTGTCCCCATTCATCTTTACTTTATAAACCAGCCAAAAAACCCCTAGAAACGTGATAGGTATATGTTTCACCCCGCTCTTTTTACTCTTTAGCGGAGATTTTGTTGTGAGGATCGTGGTGAATGAATGATAATTATTTCCCCTTTCATTTTATATTTTTAATCATGAATCTGCTTCTATTATTGTGCACTCAACACAGCTTTCGCTTTTGCCCCATATATTATAATTTTCAGTGAACGGTGACTGTTGCATGGAAGTTTCATACAACTTTGCAAAGGCACCAAACTTTCTCTGTTGAGACGTTTTGTCGTGTAATGTTGACCTCCTTTGTCGCACAGTAAAAATTCCACTAACCTTAAGGACATGAAATTTCCAAAGCTTTTGAGGATTAACGATCCATTATCTATCTGCAGCTAACAGATATTAAGGCCAGCTTTAGTTGAAATTAAAAACGTTACAAAAGTCACTCCAGCTTAATTTTAGCATATTTTCGTCTTCCTGTTATTATTATTTTTTTAAAAAAAAAACCATATATTCCGATGGTGAGTCCTGGTCTCATTTATTTTATTATATACCTGCCTAGTTTCTCACCTTGATGATTTTATTTAAGAGGGGGTCGATGTAGGAATTCAGAAATTCGCATATATATCTTGGTAGAGAGAAAGAGAACCACAACCAGAAGGGAAAGTGGTTTTGGGAGGTTGTTAGTTAGACCTTTTCTGTTCACGGTGTAAATTCTAGCTCGCTCCTCCCCAAACCCTAGAAGAATCAAGCATCTCAGAAACAGATCGGTTCCTTCAATAAGAAAAGTCCTGTCTTTTTCGTTCGTATACTCAGCAACGTCCTTAGGCATAGCCAAAGAGATTAGAGCGAGAAAGAGATACTGATAGCTAGAGAGAGAGAGAAGAGAGAGAGATGTCAACAACTGCCCGATCGATTTTGAACCATGGTGGTAATTTGTTCGAGGATCAGCAGTATCTGATTCATACACAGCTGGGTTTCCTTCCCAATTTCCCGGCAAATCTGGCCTTTCCTTCTTTGGATTGCCATCAATCTTTGAAGGGCTTCCATGCTATGGGTCCTTCGCTTTCATCCGAAACAGATTCCACCACTGCAAATCTAACGGAAACCCTATTTGCAACCACAGCTCAAAAGCCAAGGCAAGACCTCGCTTCTAGCTTGGGAGGACCGACCCAACTCCTTTCCTTGAACACATCAAGTGTACTAAATCCATGGTAAAGTATTCTCACTTTAAATTTTCACATCCACCCATGCATGCCAGCTAGCTTGCTCCTATTAACTTTCTTTATCGGAAAACTCCGCAGATTGTCTGCTGTCACAAAAATCTCCAATAAGTACATGATAGTTATAAAAAGTATTTTGGAAAATCAGGTCATTAATAAGTTATAAATTATGTCAACTACTGGCCATTTGTACTGTTAAAAACTTAACAGGAAATGTTTGAAAACTATAAAATTTGGCCTTGTGTAATTAAGGAAAATTCATGATGAATATATAAATATAGGGCATGGGGAGAAGTAAGCGAATGCTTGGGCAATAAAAGAAGTGGAGGAGAGAATAGTCATGTTTAGGGATGTCTGCTATGAAGATGAAGAAGTTAAAGGGAAGGAGGAAGGTGAGGGAGCCTAGGTTTGCTTCAAGACCATGAGCGATGTGGATGTCTTGGATGATGGCTACAAGTGGAGGAAGTACGGACAGAAGGTCGTCAAGAACACCCAGCACCCCAGGTTTGTGTTTGTGTTCTTATGTCTGTTCATTTCATGATATAGTCAATCTACTTTCTTCTCTTAGTTTGTTTTCCTCTAACTCGCTGAATGGCCAATGCTGATGACTGCACATCAACACACAGAAATTGAAACTTGAAAGCATACGCGCGTATATATATAATGTATTTGATATATTTGATTGGGGCTTCCATCGGTCGGTCTGTACTCCAAGATATATAATACATAGATATAGTCTCTCTCTCTCTCCCCCCTTGTTATGTCTGTCTTTATTTGTTTCGTCATAATTAGTTTGCTTTGTCAAACAGGCTTTGGGATGATTTTAATCTTAGTGAATAATGCCGGGATGATTACGCTCATTAATCAAACATATTAAAGATTGGATCACTTTATAGCTGTCGAGCTCTCTAAAAATATATAGGCGAGAGTATTCTTGAATAGGAGAGGATATTGAAATGTTGACCGTGTTAAAAAGAACGAGTGATTACTAGTGAGGACCCTCTAGGCCTATGCATGACTTGAAGCATTATCAATGATAGCTTAGCTTCTTTTTTTTTTTTTGCAACCTTAATTAATTTTCTCGCAATAGGCCAGCTCTAATAATTACTCTTTATTTGTGCATTAATTCAACATGTATAGAAGCTACTATCGTTGCACACAAGACAATTGCCGCGTGAAGAAGAGAGGTGGAACGGTTGGCCGAGGATCCGAGGATGGTTATAACCACATACGAAGGCAGACACGTACACTCTCCCTCCAATGATCTCGAAGACTCACAAGCTCCTTCTCAGCTTACTAACTTCTTGTGGTAGCTTCGTGCGTGTTTCTCAAATTTTCTGCGTTCCAAAAAGGGGGAGAGTGAAAATTGGCAATGTATCTTCTTCTGGCAGTCATACGCCGGTGTCTCTGATTCATTTTCAGTTTTCACTCTTTCCATTCCCAAGTGTAAGGTGTTGTGCTTCTGTAATTTCCTGGTTTAACTACATATATATGCATGTATTTCCTCTAGTGTTTCTGTTGTCTTTTGTCCCCATATTAGAAACCAATAATACACCCACCTACATTGCAGCTAGTAACTTCTGTAAGCTGTCCCAGCTGCCCTCTTCTTATTTATAATGCTGCCCTTGTGGTGTGTGTGTGTGTTTTTTGTGTTTGTGTAGATGCTTTACCACTTCGAGCTTCAGCTTTAATCCATTTGAAATGCGAACCAAATCACCAATTAAGTATTAAAAAAACCCACTCAGATCTCATTGTGAGATGTCTATTTTAACTGGATCCACACTTCGATGCATTTAGTTTCATGTTGGAGAAACTAAAAATACAAATAAGAAATTCATCACGCAGATTAAAAATCTTAGCGGCCGACACATGCATTTTTTCGGCGGAATTCAACATGTACCGCGTTATTATATATAAACAGTATATATTGATTTTTTTTTTAATATTTCACACTTATTATAAATTAAAATAAGGGATTGTGAAACTCTTTTTTTTTTTTTGCCCAACCAAAATGCAAAGAAGACAACTATTGGTGAAAAATCAAGAATTCAAGATTCAAGAGTTTTTTTTCTTGGGCCAAAAGGACTCAAGAGTTTGGAAAATGACACGCATGGGTAAAGAGAGAAAAAGGTGAAAAGGGTTTTTGGGCAAAAGTTAACATGTGATCTGTCCATCCGCTGAGGAGCAGGTAACAATGCAGAGTCCACTTGGACCCTTTCCTTATCATCCAGTTTGGACTAGATCACTAAACTGTCCCTCGTGAAGTTATTAAATGACCAAGCTTATGCGAAAAGCTATGCTGTGGGTCAAGTACTTGGAGCCCTGGGCCGTTAAGAGCGTCATTCCGATTTTGTTTTCTGTGGCGGTCCATATTTCGTGCATCAGGGGATCCAACTCACGAGACATCAAAATTACCGCCACTTATGGTTAATAAGCATGACAACCAACGCCAAGTGTTTTTTTTTTTTTTTTTGGGGCAAGATCAGCTCAAGAGTGACCCGATGCAACCGAGAGTCCATTTCGGCAGGATATTTGATGGGGGAATGAAAGGAGGGGGAATGGCGAATGTGGAAGGAAGCTGTGTGGGAATGGCATAGATGCAAATGCGGTGATGAGGAACTAAAGAGAAGCAAAGAGGAAAGCAGCCTGTTGGGTGGCATTTGGAATTAGAGGTGCGCTTTCAAAGTTAATTACAAAAAAGACAGGCACGTGAGGTCAGACCTCCCCTGCATGTTGCTCTGTTTATTTTAAGCCCAACCAGCTGCCGTGTTGACAGATAAATCTTACACTTGGGAGTTTGAACGCAATGGAATATATAGAAAGAAATGGAGGAACACACACCCCCGCCCCGTCCACCTCAGAATACGAGGATCAAACGTAGCATAAGAATAATGCTAGGATAGGAGACCCAGCACGTGCTCCCTCGTGACCTCCACCTTCACTCGTCTCTGCAGTTCAAGGTTATGGCTCAGTAAACCAAGCTAAAAAGTAAAAGCCCTGATTTGTTGCTTAATTAAGTTGGCAAATTATATATAAAATGAAGCAGTTTGAGGGGTGAGGGTGTGAAAGTGCTTATTAGGGTGTCATCAGAAACGGGGGACGACAGGGAGTGTGAGGGGCGGGGAATGGGAAAACGTGAAGGATGATGACTGAGTTGAATGGAAGAGGTGCACGCGCAGATCGAAGGACGGATGAGGAAGCCCTCAACGCTTATGGTGGGAACCGTTGTTTGAATCACAATCACCCTTACTTTACCTACCATTTACGCATTATCTTTCTTCATCATCCATCCAAACCCAACCCCATTACATCACTAACGTTAACTTGAATCTTCCCCCCCACAACCATTATAGCAGCGCGCATTTAGCACCCACGCCTCACCTTCTGCTGCCCACATGTCCCACGTGCGCACTCCTCCCCCTACCCTCCTCCCCCCGCCTTCTATTGCTTTCATTCTTGTTTTCCTCCCCTCCTACAATTATCACATTCTTTTTCATACAGCTTCTTCGCGACTCTACTAAGTGATGGGTGAACAAATTCTCTGCTGGGGTGCTGTCCACGTTCTCTATTGACCCTCACAGCGACGGATAGCATCAGAAGTAAAGACTGAGGAGAGAGACTGTGTCTGATTAATCAGCGTGAATGACCAATCACGGGCCGTACATGTGTTGCGTACTTATTATTAATTAATAATAATTATTGTATGGTTATTATAAATAAAGCGTGGAGGGGAGTACGGGAGGCTATTATTCCCCTGCCCCTGCCCCTGCCCTGCCCCTGACTCGTGAACATGGCCCCCTCCCCTCTCCTCACTCCTGCTTCTGCGTCCAACATGTCTTGTCCGCACGCTAACTCGGGACCCCTTCTCTCTGAAACATATACCAATTTATGACGCCTCCTTGAATGATTGAGATATTAAAGAAACCAGGTGCAGCCGAACCTGAATAATGTATCTGAATTCTGATGTGATCAATTGGGTGGCTCATTCATATGATGATGCTTCTGTTGACTTCATCCCTGCTGCCACACGGTGTTGTAGTGGCCCAGACCTCGTTCCGTTACGGGGCGAGAGTAGCAGCGTTTAAAGGTGTTTTCAACCAAAAAAAAAAATGGAGGTGGCAGAGTCAATAAGGCCGGACCCGAAAGCGACGGTGTCGTACCGCAAAGACGACGACGGGGGATAAGATTTCAGACACAGTCAGGTGGCCCGGTGGCCCACGTGTCACGCCTCCGCATGTGGCTGGGAATGTGCGAACCACGCGAATCTCAAACCCCCCCTCCTTCTCATTTCCTCCCCCTCCCCTCCTCATCAGTCACTTCTAGGCTCGACCGCCATTCATATGGTCCTTCCCCTCCCTCTCCCACTTTTCTTTTCATCTGCTTATCAGCCCCTTAAACAGCCTAAACTTCACGTGCAAATCCACTTTCTATTCAAGTTGCTCCCGTTTAGTTATTTGAGACGACAAGTCGGATCTTTTCTTTTTTGATTGCATATAGGCCTTCGTATACAAGTGGCGTGAAGATTCTGAATTGCAATTAATGAAAAGTGGTGTGCTGTGCTGAACTAACAGTGTGAGGAACTTTGAGTAGAGCATATGCACAACCCCAGTCGATAAAGATTCTCTATAAATTAGATTCACAGCGTCAGGAAAAATAAAGAAAAAAGGTCAAGTGAGGCTTCAGTTTGATTTTCCTAAAACCTGATTGATTTCTATTGCCTCGCGTAATTGTGGGGGAAGAGTATTAATTGAAGCAGAAGTCTTGTATTGCTATTCTATAACTATAACGCCTCCCTCTCCGCGCGCGTGTGTGTGTGGGATTATATTATGGGGTAGATTCAAAGACAAACATGGATGATAATAATAAGGGATATTAATCTAGGTCCTTATAGTGAGGCTTATAAAAATTTTCCTTTATCAAATCTTTTTATTGTGTGTTTTTATTTCCTTTTTTTATTTTTCTTTATCAGTCCTCATTATTTTTATTAGGTGGCTTTGTAGGAAAAATATTTATTAATTCTTTAAAATTAATTTCTAATGTATAATTATATAATTATAACTATAACGCCTCCCTCTCCGTGTGTGTGTGTGTGGGATTATATTATGGGGTAGATTCAAAGACAAACATGGATGATAATAATAATAATACTGAGCATGTTGCGTGGGTGGGGTAATTAAATCCCATTACGTACTACTGTATGTACTTTCAAAAAATACATCAGCGGTGGAATATACATCTAATCTAATGACAGATCAGAGGACACGGAGGCGTTCCCAGCTGGTGCAGAGCTGTAACCCGGACAATAGAACAAGAAAAGACAGGACATCCATAAAATAATGAGAGATACAGATAAAACTAGCTGGGAGAAGAGAGATAACACCACAATATTAATGACACTAATACGTTACTCTGAAATAGTGAAAACTGCAGGACAGGTGTGGATCGCCAATTAATAGCTGTGAGGAGGGAACCTTGAGCTTCAAAATATTCGAACGCAGCAGTTTACCAACTTCTCCACGATATACTTTAAAAAGTACTCATTTCCTTCGTTTTAAAAAACAAGTAAATATGGAAGTGACTTGCTTTTTGTTAAAGGAAATGTCAAACAAGAGTTGTTGTCCCTGAAGCGCACATGGTGATTGTAATTATGCCAGAACAATGAGAATCGAGCAATATATAATACAACGTTTGTCACCGTGTGAGGCAAACGATTCGTCATTGTTAATTTATAGATACGGGCTAATCGATAAGAGTCAAAATTAGGTGGCCACCACATCGCACATTTTCCCAGTCACAGAAACGAATAATATAATTCACCAGGTCCCATGGTCCAGATGACCAGATCACATGCTAAAGTACACATGGTCAAGAAACGGACAAGATGCACTCATTTCCTACCCTTTCTCCGAATCAAAAAGACGAGTTGAAGATTCTTGATAGTTGATAGTTAAGAAAACACTACAATATTTATTTGTTTGCGTGGTACAGGGTATTGACCGTCCCAAATGCTTCTGAAAGATCACACTTGTCGCGGAAATCAGCGAGTATTATATAAAGCGCTTGGCATCTTTCTCGTCCTAGTCTCTCTCAACTGGCAGAGTCATGTGTAGATCCGCATGGTATATTTGAATTGGCAAAGAGGCAAAGAAAAAGGGTAAAACAAGCAGAGCGTCAGGGTGCAAACGGGTCAAGGAGACAGCAGGATCCATCAAAGGAAAGGACATGCCGCGAGAGAAGCGGTGTGCTCCCTACAGGCGAAGAGCTCTAATCAAAACCATGAACTCAGAACAACATGAAAGAGTCGAGGGAACGGGTTTCTTAATCAAGACACCTACGTTTTGGTCGTTCAAGGACATTTCTTGACATATTATATACCAAATTGGAGGAAATGTAGTTGGAAAAACGGGGGGCAAGCAAATCGAACGGCTCGAACAAAGGTCCAAAAGATAGTTCACTTACCGTCACTGGAGTCGTAAGATGCAGGGGCCCTTCTCCGGGATTATTTGAGCCGTGAATACATTCAAAATCTAGGCAACAAAGACGGCAAGGAAACAACGGGAGCTGTTCGTGTTTATATAAAATAAGAATTTATCTCAGTTTGAGCCACTGATTATGTATAAAACAACAATATTACTTACATCAAATGATACAAACACAGGCAATTCCCACTTTTACTCATTTCCTCTTTTCCGAAATAATGGGAACTGATCAAGAAGGAAAAAAATTTTGGGGGGGGGGGGGGGTAGCTGATGTCATCAGCTACTGCTTCTTTCGTCCTTCTCCCCAAAGAATTCTTGCCTACTGCTTGCTGCTTAATTCAGGGATCTCTTTTATGCTCATATCTACCATTTCCATGGCGCCAAATCCACCATCCTCGCTCGTGATGGTAGACTGGGAATCCATCCCAGATCCTGCTTGGATTTCCTTGAACATCGCCATCACTTGAATCATTGTTGGGCGCCGCAGAGGTCGATCATCAAGACAAGCACAGGCAACTCTTAAGTGTTGTAAAAGTTCAATCTCAAGACTCGGATCCTCTTTCATGAGCTCTGGGTCAAAAACATCACTTATTTTTAATTTAGCATGCTGTTTAACCCATCCCACAAGATTGTTATCACCAAAGTCTGATGAATCCGTGGGTCGTTTCCCTGTCAGCAGCTCCAATAAAACTACACCGTAACTATAAACATCACCTTTAGTAGAGCACCTAAAGCTCTGGTAGTATTCAGGAGGAACATAACCCGGGGTGCCTGCTAGTGTGCTGACACTTAAATGGGTGTCCATAGCACTCATGAGCCTAGCCATTCCAAAATCGGAGACTCTGGCTTCCAGATTCCCATCAAGCAACACATTGCTTGATTTCATGTCTCTGTGAATTATATGAGGATTGCAATTGTGGTGAAGAAAAGCCAATCCCCTGGCAGCTCCAATTGCAATCTTCCTCCTGGCTGCCCAGTTCAGCTTTATCCCGGCTTTCTTCTGATCATGCAAAACATCCTCTAGGCTTCCATATTTCATGTACTCATAAACCAAGAGTCTTTCTTCTCCAACTTTGCAGTATCCGAGAAGGGGAACAAGGTTCCGATGCTTAATTTTCCCGATGGTTTCCATTTCAGCGGTGAATTCCCTGTCCCCTTGTCCGCTGATATGAATCAGTTTCTTAATCGCCACAACACTTCCATCTTTCAACTGAGCCTTATATACATCTCCAAAACCACCTTTACCAATAAGACTGTCATTGTGGAAACCATTTGTGGCTTCAAGGAGGTCGGCAAAAGTAAGCTTCCGAAGGGGCTTCTCGAAAGTTGCAAGATTTATGCTAAGGGCTTCACGGGCACTCACCTTCCAACCAGCATTAGCTGTACCTGAGTGAGACCTGCTGTCGATGTAGACGTCCAGGGCAGCCTCCTTCTTCTTCCTTCTCTTTCTTGCCTCGAAGGCGATTATAATTAGACCAAGGATGCAAAAGAGTGCGAACAGCAATCCAATGGACACACTCCTCACCAGAGATGCCCGTCTCTGGTTAGACCTCTGATGCCGGGCATCTGCACTTGATCTCGAGTCTGATCCACATAAAGCAAGAGGGACACCACAGAGACCAGAATTATTTGCAAATTTGGCAGCTGGAAAGGTATCAAATTGACCAGATTCAGGAATCAATCCTGAGAGATTGTTGTTTGACATATCAATTTCCGTGAGCATGGAAATGCCTGTCAGCGATTGAGGAATCTGTCCTTCAAGCCGATTGTTGGAGAGGTCAAGAATGTTGAGATTTTTCATGTCTCCGAATTCCGGTGGGATGTTCCCGGATAAATTGTTGTATCCCAAGTTCAGAATAAACAAAGTGTTCATACTCCCCATCTCCTTGGGTAGAGTACCCGACAACATATTATGCGAAATGTCCAAAAAAATCATAGAACCACTACTAAATTTGGGACGGGCCTTACCATTATAAACTCGAGTGAAGCTAGTGAAATTGCAAGGGCTCCTGGTTGAAATTCTGCCCATCTGCTCCAGACTAATGCCAGCAAACTCTAGCAAATTTCCTGCTCCATGGCACTGCTTACTACCGTCGGTCTTGATGTACACATATGTCTTTCGACTGATGAAATTAACTTCAATTTTGCCCGACTGCTTAAACAACTCAGGAGGAATTGATCCACTCAGATAATTTGTATTCAGATCCAACCATATCAATCTTTGACAATCCCCAAGCTCCGGCGGAATCCTCCCAGAGAAGGAGTTATTACTCAATTTCAAGATCGCAAGATTCGAAAGCTGACCAATCCATGCCGGAATCTCCCCACTCAACCTGTTATTAGACAAGGACAACCAATTCATGCTGGTGCAGTTGCTTAAGCCAGAAGGAATGGTCCCAGATAGCTCATTGAAGTCCAGAATCAAATTCTCTAGAGTCTTAATGTGCTTAAGCTCTTGGGGTATTTCTCCATGGAGCCGGTTCAGCCAAAGAATCAAATCTTTGAGTTTTGAAAGGGACCCAAAGCTGGAAGGGATAGTCCCCGTCAAGTAGTTGAAACTCAAATCCAAAGCCACAAGCTGGGAACAGTTGCTGAGTGCGGGTGGAATAGAACCTGTCAACAAATTATTCTGCAGGTATAATTCTTTCAAATTATTCCTCGGATCGTCACAGAGCCCTCCAGGAACTGAACCACTGAGGTTATTGGAGCTCAGATCCAACGACTCCAACGTCGAGAACTGAGACAGAGTATGAGGCAGGGTACCGGTGAAGTCATTGAAGGAAAGAACCAGCCTCTTCAAGCCACTCAATTCTGCGAAAAAATCAATCGGAAGTTCACCGGTGAACTTGTTGTTGGATATATCAAAGGTTTCTAATGAAGAGCAAGCCCTGAAATCGGTTGGAAGAACACCGGAAAGGTTGTTTAAGGAAAGATCGAGTACTACCAGGGTGGGGCACAAGTCAGAAAGGCCAGCAGGAATCTGTCCCCGAAAATGGTTGTCGGCGAGATGTAAGTACTGCAGAGAACCAGATGGAAGCGAAGGAACAGGACCGGAGAACTGGTTGCTTGAGATGTTCAAGAAGGTGAGCTGCTTGCAACTGGACAGGGCGCGACCAATGTCACCGTAAAACTTGTTTGCAGAGATGTCGAGGTACTCTAAAGCCAGACACTCACCCAAAGAAGGAACAGCGAGGGAGAAATTGTTAGAGGAAAGGTCCAGATGCTGCAAAGCTTTGCAAGTCGAAAAGTTTGTTTCCCCAGTGATTTTGTTGCCCTTTAGAGACAAGAGCTTCATGTCGTCGCAGCCCTGTGATAAGATCCATGGGAGAAAGTTGGGACCCGATATCTTATTGTTGTAAGAGAGATCGAGAACCTGGAGACTGAGCCTCAACCCGGTTGAGTCTCTGCCAGAAAATTCTAGGAGGTTACCTGAAAGGTTGACAGCTTTCAGGGCCGAACAAGAGGACAGGTAGTTCAAGGACGAAACCGGGCCAGACAAACTGTTCTGAGATAGATCTAAGGAGCTCAGTGAGTTGCCACACCTGGAGCCGGCCGAGAAAGAAATGGCGCCGGAAAGATTGGTGGCTTGCAGATTAAGGACTTGCAGGTGGTCGAGGGAGAGTAGATAGGTAGAGACAAGGCTGAAATTAGTGTTCAAGGGGACCCGGCTGAGGTCTACGGAAGAAACGAGGGTATCCCGGCAGGAAACATGAATGAAGGAACAGGGACTGTGATTAGGGAGCCAGCTGGGGAGAAGGGAGGGGTCAGGAAGGGAATTCTTGAAGGCGAGAAGCTGGCGGGTTTCGTCTATGAAAGCTGAAGAAGCAGAGGATGAGGGAGGAGGTTGGAGGGAGAGAAGAGCTAGGGAGAACAAGAGGAAGAAAGAGCGATGAGGGTTGGCGGGAGAGAAGGGTTTCATCTTGTGAAGCATAGAGAGATAGACAGAGAGAGAGTGGGTAGCTTTTTTTCCTTAGGGCATGAGGTCTGCCATTAGAGGGAGAGAGCAGAAGCTCTGGTAAACACTGTAGAGGGAGAAAGTGATTTGAGTGATGAAGATTAGAGAAAGAGAAAGTGAGGAAGAGGAATAGAGGATGATGGGGGGCCAGGGGAGTCAAAAGTCCGAGTAAACAATGTAACCAGGGTACTTATCAGAGGCGAAGCCAGCAGACACACCCGTTGCTCCCAGTCACATGCTTGTTAATTTTTCTTGCCGATTTTTAGTTAATTTAAACATTAATGTTCTCCTTTTGGCTCTCAAATCCATCTCCTTCCCTCAAAATTATTACCCGCCAGTATTTAATTTTAATTTAATGTTTGAGCAATCAGTCTCTCTCTCTCTAAGCAAAATTGTCAGTTTGTTCTCTCTTGCTTTCCGCGTTCGTGCGACGAAGCATTGATCCGTCGCCATCAATTAATGGAGATTCCGTCTCTTAATTAATCGGGATCTCCTCCTCACGAGGGTCTTAATTAAGTTATTGGCCACCCTTTTTTTTTTTAAACTTTCATCGCTTTCCCCGCCCGCCCCTCTTTTTCGGGGATTAATTAATGCACTTTAAACAGTAGGAGAGCAGGCTAAAACGAGCACGCCCTCATGCTTCTTCCCGTGTGCCCTCCTCACAAGCCAGTGTCCTTAAAAAAAAAAAAAAGGTTAATATTCTCATTTTAATATTGTGTTTTCAGTGAGTTTTGTGAAAGGCAGCGCAAAAAGAGGAGAGGACCGAGTACGAAGACTGAAATAGTAAGCTAATGATTTTGTTGCAAAGTGACAAGATAGAGAATATGAGAGTGTGAGCGAGCGTGCATGGGACGGTAGTGCTTAATTATGGCACTCCAATTCCCAATCACTGGATGCTCATTATATCCACATGAAAAACTTTTAGTTAAACATCCGTGTCCACTTTTACTTTTGTCTCCCATTATTATTACGCCTGTAGTAAAATATGAAAGATTAATCCATATAATCTGTTCCTGAACTGTCAATATCTTTTACCATCATTGATTAGTAGAGTAAACACAACGAAATAGTTATGTATCTAGGTGGTGAGAGATAGTTTTAATGGATTATTGATGATGGGGTCACTGTTTTGAAGGCAGGCATATAGATTCTTTTGAAGGATATTCAGCAGTTTTTACAGTTATTAGATCTGCTGAATCGGCACAGGGGAAAGGTGAATCTTTTGCTGACGACACCGCCTGCTTTACTTCACTCAAGTGATTTCTCCCCCCACTTCCAGTCTTCTATCGCGGCTTCCATTATTTCCCACTCAAATGCCTACTCCCTCTTATCATCATCCCCTCCTCCTCTTTACTGAACCAAGTCAAAGACCCGACCAAACTTTTTAATATATATAGAGTATATGTAGATATAAACCTGCTTTCCAAGAGTAACGTTTATAATATTTTAATGTGTGTGGGAGTCTGTAGTTAGACAAAAATATTCAACCTCTCTTCCGGTCAAACGCGAGGGGTTGATTTTCAACGTCTGCAGATGACATCATACGTGAATAACGTAGCATGTAAATAAATAGTTTTGGTCCAACCCATTTATAAGAAGGACGTTATGTTAAAAGGCGGGAGATGGAAGAGAACAAAGACGAGAGCACCAAAAAAAAAAAAAGAATCAAGTTATTTCTTTTAATTTATTTTTCTCATCGTGTGTTTACCTTGATATGTTTGGGCTTGGGAGGGTATGGCAAATTAGGGATTATTTTGATGTTCTTTCACTGTCTAGTTGGAAAATTTTAGCAGAATTTGAGCAAATTTTTTTCATGAAATTTTTTTTCATTCCCTTCAAAACTCAATTGATTCACAGAAGTACTAAATTTCATCCTCTTCAGCTGAACTAAACATGACAACATTAAAATATCCTCCATCCCTTCCATAAATTTTATCACATTCACTCCCCCCCCCCAAAGAAAAAAAACCAAACACCGTGTTTAAATCTTGTTTGTTTCGATTCATCGCGCTTTTTTGGAAAAATTACTTCCTCCTTGAAAATTCATAACCAAGCCGATTGTTTTTTTTTTTTTTAATCTATTAGAAGGTTGGAATTATGTTTTTAAAATAAGTATATTATTCTTTTAATGTTCAAGACAGGAAAACCCTTTTTTATTTAAATCTTGGCTTTTGACTTGGATTTTTCAACAAGAAGCGTGCTTTTGTTTTTTATTTTTATTGTTAAAAAAATAAACTGAATTAGGTTTTTAATTAAACAAATTAAACAATAAAATAAATAGCAATGATAAATAGTGATAATATAACTATAAAAAGTAGTCTAATAATAATGAAATACTACTACAAATCAAACTGGACTTTCTATAACCAACTGGAACAAAGTGCAAGGCAGAAAAAGTTTTAGTATTAAATACAGAGTTAATACAAACTTTGATCCTTCAATTTTATCTTAATTTTAGTTTTGGTATTTTAAATTTTAAACTACAAGTTTTAGTCCGTCAAGCATATTTTTATTGAAAACATTAGCCCCCTATAATCCAATAAAAACTTAAACTATGTTGCTCGTTAAGGGACCAAAACTTATGATTTTAAATTTAAGGAACTAAAATCAAAATTAGGATAAATTTGAGATATCAAAATTTTATTAACCCTTTAAACATATAAGTTAGTTTTATTCGGTAAAGTATTTCCGTGCCTGTTCACAAGATTTCATCAATAGCAATACTCGTATCCTGGAGCAAGTAAAACAAGTGAGAATGAAGCATAACTTTCCTCCTTTTTCCCTGGTTTTGTTCTGTTAAAAAATAAAAAATAACAATTAAATCGAATGGTTTTGTTCTGTTAAAAAATAAAAAATAACAATTAAATTGACGACCTTCTTAACTATTTTTGATTGACTTCACCTATTTACGATCAAAATTTGTCTGATAAGATCACTCAAAAAATCTTTGTCTGATGAGGTAATTTTACCAATGAATTGATACGGTTCAATTATTTAATACAATCAGTGCCAGTACCACCATTATTTTTGTTTATTTTTTGTTTTTAGTGGACTAACGCGTCGAACGGATTTCATGCGCTTGTAGTATACTAGTATTGGTTTTTACGCTGGGAAAGAGGGAGAGGTGGGCCCAAGATGGATGGGGGGAGCAGGCGATGGGAATGAATAAAATGGGCACTGAAAATGAAGGAGAAAGCAGAAAGAAGAGAAGAGAAGAAAAATTGAAGAGAAAGAAAATGATGATGAGGGTGATGATTATGATGTGGAGGGACCTCCATGCAATCAACACGTGCGGTTGTCCATCACGTTGACGTGGCCCAATCAACTTTAACCCTCCGCCTCCGGTCCCTCCCTTTCACCCTCCTCCTTACCGACACGTTGGCCAACCCCTCACTCTTCCACCACGCCCACATTTATTTCCGCCCCTTTCATCTCCCCATATCGCATTATTCGTAATAAACCAGAAAATCTATATTATTTTATTAGTGACAACTTTATCAAGACATAATAATTTCATAATCATTCACTAACGATAGTCTAACATATATATGGATATAAATAAAATATTTCCCCACAGAAATTATGCAATTTGTGATTAAAAAAATCCATATTTTAATTAAAAGTATGATTATTATATCATTTTTTTCCTGGAAAACATCAGCCAGTTGAAATAACTGTTGCCTCAGAAAGCAAACATGACACATAGGGCTAGTTTGACGGAACATGGTTATCTTCTTTCTAGAAGATTTTGGGCCGGTCAAGGTTAGGCCCAGTTATGTGGTAAGGGAGGGGTAACCCGGATGTGAAATTACACCGGATTAAAAGACGAGCGTAAACTCGTATAATTGGACCGACCGGCACGACTAACAGGAGATTTAAATAGGGTGGGCCCGGGAAATATTACAGAGAACGACGGCAGAGAGGGAAGGCGGGTCCCACACCGGAGTTGGTCGTTCTTTGCACGAAATAAGGAGTACAATAAAAGAGATGAAATGAGAATGACAATGAATGCCGCACGAGAGCAAAGGGGGAAGACGATTGGCGCGTGACAACGACGTCGTTGCGATGCAGGGAGCGGAGCCTTTCATACAGCTCTCAGCTTCCTTCTCAATCAACAGCAATATGTCAACATGTACCTACGATTAAATTTGTGGTAAGGCTTTTATAAAAAAAAAAATTATAATATTTGTACTATTCAGTCTCCTATTATAAGATCTGATTTTTTGAACGAATTTGTTCCTTTTTATAAGATCATCTTTGAATTTGTCTAAACATTTAATTTATTATTACTTATTTTATCTTTAATTTAATACATTTAATATGTTTTTTTTCATTTATCTCACTATTACTCTCACATTTATCCGTTTATATATAGGTGTATATTTGAAAAAAAATTACATTTATTATATATTAATTATTTTTAACTATTTTTAACCGTTTTCTTAAACTGCACAATTTACTTAAAAGAATTTTATGATGAGGGACGGAGGGAGTATCATCTAGAGGCTATTACGTATCATATAAGTTTTTTTATATTAGGTTCCCTATGATGCCTAAAAATTATGTATTATTGTTATTCATTTATCTCACTATTATTCTCACATTTACCTGTTTATATATAGGGATATATTTGAAAAAAATTACATTTATTATATATTGATTATTTCAAACTAATTTTAACTGTTTTCTTAATCAATACAATTTATTTAAAAGAATTCTATAGCGAGGGACACAGGGAGTATCATCTAGATAGAGGCTATTATGTATCATATAAATTTTTTTATATTAGGTTCCATGCGATGCCTAAAAATTACGTATTATTGTTTTACATTTATCCGGGAATCGGTTTTGAACGTGACACATTAACAGTCTTATCTATCCCCGGTAATCATGTCAAACATGATGTTCCGAAGGGCGCTTGGTCCTAGCCGAAATAGCGAAATGTTAGGCCAAGGGCGGTATGGGTTACTAATTGACCACTGTTATAGGACAGAATGAGGATGATAAATTGCAGGAAGCGGGCCCCACGCCACCTCCGTTGTGACATAACATTACTCTTGTCGTTTTATTTTTATTATTTTATGTGCAAAAGTTTTTTTTTTTTTGGGGGATGCTAACCATAGTCCTCCACGCAACAGAAAATAAGTGTCAATGATATTTATATACTCCTCCAGTCTTTAATATAAGACCCATTTAACTAATTTGATTAAATTAAGGAAGTTAGGTAAGTTAGTTAATTATAAGAAAAGTGACACATTTTTCCTAAAATATCATAGTCATCTTTCTTAATATCCCATCTCTCTCTTATACTTAACTATAGTTGAAGGAGTATCCATAGGGGTAATTTAGAGAAAATTGATAAATATGAGGAATGGGTCTTATATTTAGAATCAAAACTAACTCAAAGATTGGGTCCTATATTAAGGACCGGAAGAGTATATATATATATATATATACAGTGAGAAATTTGGGGACTTTAAGAATCAGGGTTAAAAAGAACTTTAGAAATTGAAATGATATTTGATTCTTAGGTTAAAAAAAGTTAAAAATGAATACATTTGAGAGTTTACTGTGGTGCTTTTTGACAGTGCGTTGAATGAACGAAGGAGGACATGAATCCCCATGTGATGGGACAGGGAACCCATAAGGGCCGCTTTTCCCCGCGTTTCGCAAAAGGAGTGGCCTCTAGATTTGCACATCAACCTGGGATGCCACCACTATCTAACCATGTAAGTTCCCAGTTCCCACACACAGCCTGAGTGCCTCACCCTCATGATTATTCACCCCACAAAAACAAACTTATGCATATTGCTGTTTCACAAACTCTACTATTTGTAAATTTGGAGTATTATGAGTATTTTCGCTTCTAATCTCACACACATGGTTGTTCAAAGATTGGTTCTGTTGTACTTACATGTAAATTATTTTGAATTCTTGTCCAGGTCTTGTTATACGTGCGTTAAAAATGTTAAATATAGTGTAATGCCCGGTTCTATTTCATACTAACTTCAGCAGTAGAGGACAGCCAAATGGGAGGAGTGGGAGGATTTATTTGCCATAGTACTATTCTCTGCTGTTCTCTTCTAAGTCGCCAAAACATTTCAGCCAATGCTAGGCGTTTACGCTCTGCAATAACTCCTTTTCAGTAGGCTCTGCGGGCATCAATATTTGAAGTGACTAGTCTTGCATATGCAGCCCAATCATGAAGCTTGGATTTCAACTGCCACGCGGCTTGTGAGCATCCCCTGTACGCACCAGCTTGCGCATTTAAAGTTTTGTTTCCAGCTGAACACTGTGATAGTTAAATCTATAAAACGTATTTGCTAATGCTTATAGAAATGCATTATTTTTAACTTAATGCTTTATGTAATTATTATTGATCCCTACATAAAACCATTCCTTATTCTCTTGAAAGCTCATGCTCTCGGTTCTTTTTAAGATCTAAATAGCAGCAGTATATGTAAGATGAGGCTCAGTTATAATTTTACAGAGCATGGAAGAGCTTTTTGAGGTGGCAACTCATTTTATGATGTCTGGTAAGACTATGTAACATTAATAACTTAACTAACATTGATTAAATTAGACATACGAGTCTTATGTGTTCTGCAAAATATAAGGTGAGCT